>NW_027538777.1:0-220 GCF_008692635.1 Crocuta crocuta
GGTGCCTGATTATAAAGAACGTATAAAACGTGTACTTTATTTATTTCACAGAGTCTGTGGTAGCCGCTGTTACTTTTATAGCTTGCTGCAGAGGCTGTGAATTTCCTCACCCCACTGTAACTACGCAACTGCCCCTGCAAGGTCCCTCCCCACCCCCCACGTTCCCCACCCCACAGGCTTCCTTCCCTGAGCCTGCTCTCCTCCCATCTGTCCGCCACCC
>NW_027538778.1:0-220 GCF_008692635.1 Crocuta crocuta
ATAATATTTCATTGTACATATATACACATCTTTATCCATTCATACGTTGACAGCCACATAGGTTCTTTCCATACCCTGACTATTGTGAATAATGCTGCAATGAAAATACAACTGCATATTTCTTCAACATCCTGCTTTCATTTCCTTTGGATACATACCCTGAATTGGGATTGCCGGATCCTATGGAAGTACTATTTTAAATTCTTGAGGAACCTCCATA
>NW_027538779.1:0-220 GCF_008692635.1 Crocuta crocuta
AAATCCAACAAACACGGAAACCGAAAGGGAAAAAGAAAAAGAAAATAAAAGAAGGGATAAAAAAGAGGAAGGAGGAAAAAACAAATCAATAAAAATATATAAAAAATAAAAAGAAGAAAGGAAAAGAAAAATCCAAAAGACAAATGACAGTCTAAAAGCATAAGATCAGAATTCCCAGATACAGGGGCGCCTGGGTGGCTTAGTCGGTTAAGCGTCCGAC
>NW_027538780.1:0-220 GCF_008692635.1 Crocuta crocuta
AAGTCTATGATGAACAGAATATCAAAATTCTGAATAAGAACCAGGACTGTGCTAACCACAGTGGAGTCTGTGGCAGAATGAAAACTATGCACTCCATGTATGTATTTCTTTTTTTTTTTTTGAAACATTTCAGCTTTTATGTTCTAAATTTTTTTTCTTCCGTTTTTTTTTTTTTACAGTTTATTTTCAAGTTGGTTTCCATATAACACCCAGTGCTCAT
>NW_027538781.1:0-220 GCF_008692635.1 Crocuta crocuta
ATAAGCCTTGAACCAGAACGCCTTGATGGTAGTTTGGATATTTGGGATGCCGGAGTGGATCTTCCCTAGCAACGAGAAGCCTAGGACTCGTGAGAATACCTATTTTTATTCTTTGTACAATTTGAATTTATTAATTGGGCAAGTACTGTGCTGTTAACCTCTCTGATGGACACGTGCTGTCCAGGGGTGCAGAGTGGATGGCTCCCGTCCTCCGTGTTCT
>NW_027538783.1:0-220 GCF_008692635.1 Crocuta crocuta
GAATGTCATGTTTGAGAGACTCATGCATAGACTCAGATGTAATCAGATAGCTTTAAGGAACTAAGGTTGACTTTATGGGGCCATTAAAGCCCCTTGTAAATGCTGGCCTTATAACTTGTATACAGAATTCCCAGCAGCCTTACCAGGTGATTAAACAATACCATTTCCTGGCAGGTGCGGGACACCTCAGGATATTTGGGGAATCTGGAGGAGAGAGATT
>NW_027538784.1:0-220 GCF_008692635.1 Crocuta crocuta
ATAATCAGTTGATGGACACTTGGACTCTTTCCATAATTTGGCTATTGTCAATAGCGCTGCTATAAAAATTGGGGTGCACGTGCTCCTTCAAATCTGTTTTTTTGTTTCCTTTGGATAAATACTTACTAGTACAATTCCTGGATCAGAGAGTAGTTCTATTTTTAACTTTCTGAGTAGCCTCCATACTGTTTTCCAGAGTGACTGCACCAGTTTGCATTCC
>NW_027538785.1:0-220 GCF_008692635.1 Crocuta crocuta
ATGTAAATGTCCATGGATTCACAAATGGGTAAAGATATATATATAACTTGGACTTAAATAATTTATTTTTTATTATAAAAATTATTTTTATAAAGGAAGTTCAGCCAGAGCAATAAGGCAAGAAAATAAGTGGCATCCAAAAAATTAAAAAGCATAATCTTCTTTGTTTGAAAATGATATGATCTTATATAGAGAAAATCCTAGACACCACCAAAAAACT
>NW_027538786.1:0-220 GCF_008692635.1 Crocuta crocuta
AAGACTTAGGTTATACAGATTTAAAAAGATACTCTCAAGACCAAATACTATACATTTTATCAAACCTTTAATAATGCTGCTTAACTGTCTAGAATGTATAGGTTTTGTTGTTTTTTCTTAAAAATGCAAATTGTCTTATGGAATCTAATAATATTAAGTTGGAAATAAAAATAGGAAGGATTACAGAATGCCAAATAAAGACTTATGAATTCTTTGTTCT
>NW_027538787.1:0-220 GCF_008692635.1 Crocuta crocuta
ATGGATAAGAAAACAATTTCCATGTATATGCTGTTTACAAGAGACGCAGGTTAGACCTAAAAACACCTTTGTATTGAAAGTAAGGGGATGGAGAACCACCTATCATGCTAATGGTCACCGAAAGAAAGCCAGAGTAGGCATACTGATATCAGACAAACTATATTTTAAAACAAAAACTATAAGAAGAGATGAAGGGCATTACAGCATAATTAAGGGGTCT
>NW_027538788.1:0-220 GCF_008692635.1 Crocuta crocuta
GGCTGCGGGACCTTGGGCAAGTCTTCCCACTGCATCTGTAAAATGGGGACAAATGACAGCACTGTCCACTCCCAGGGCTGTGTCCAGGGTCACACGTAAATGGCACTAAGGAACTACCAAGAAACGCCAGCAGTTATTGTTCAACCACGTGAAAGGACCCCGGCCTCGCCACAGCCTTAATGTGCTGCAGAGCCCAGGCCTTTCTGAAGGTCCCACCCAC
>NW_027538789.1:0-220 GCF_008692635.1 Crocuta crocuta
ATTTTACATTCCCACCAAGAGTGCACAAAGCTTCCAATTTTTCCACATCCTTGCCAATGCTTCTTTTTTTTTTAAATTTTTAAATTTTTAAATTTTTTTTTTTTTTGAGAGAGAGACAGAGCATGAGTAGGGGAGGAGCAGAGAAAGGGAGACACAGAATTCGAAGCAGACTCTAGGCTCTGAGCTGTCAGCACAAAGCCTGACACAGGGCTCAAACTCA
>NW_027538790.1:0-220 GCF_008692635.1 Crocuta crocuta
TGCGCAGAACCACTCGGAATCATGCAGTATGCTCAGCACCTCTGGACCTCAGGTAGTATTTGAAGAAACACTAGGCCTCAGGTAATGTGCACAGACCCAAAAGGACTGGTAATACGCTCAGCACCGCTAGACCTAAGGTAATATTCTCAGAAACACTAGGACTCAGGTAGTATGTATGTGTAGACAGCGTGTGTATGGAGGGAGTGCAGAGAGAAGGGGG
>NW_027538791.1:0-220 GCF_008692635.1 Crocuta crocuta
AAGATATAGAAAATCTGAACAAACCCATAACTTTCTATAAATTGTGAAATTGTGAAAAAATTGAATTAGTTTTCAAAAATCTCCAAAAATTAAGAGTCCTAAACCAGATGGCTTCCCGGGGGGATTCTACCAGACATTTATTTATTTTTTATTTATTTTATTTATTTTTTAATAGTTTTAATAGTTTATTGTCAAGTTGGTTTCCATATAACACCAAGTG
>NW_027538792.1:0-220 GCF_008692635.1 Crocuta crocuta
GAGTCCTCTGAGCCTCTTGTATTTCCATATTTACTTCCTTCCCCAAGTCGGGGAAGTTCTCTGCTATAATTTATTCCATAAATTCAGCACCTTTCCCTCTCTCTCCCTCCTCTGGTATTCCTATGATATGGATACTGTCGCGTTTGACTGTATCACTGAGCTCTCGAACTCTTAATTCCTCTTCCTGGATCAGTTTGTCTCTTTTTTTGTCAGCTTCTTG
>NW_027538793.1:0-220 GCF_008692635.1 Crocuta crocuta
AGAATGAATGGGCCAATCAGGCAATTAGAGATGAAATTAAAATATGTATGGAATCAAATGAAAATGAAAACACAACAACCCAAAATGTATGGGATGCGGAAAAGGCAGTCCTAAGAGGAAAGTATTTTGCTCTCCAGCCCTATTTCAAGAGATTAGAAAAAGTGCAAGTGAAAATTCTAACAGCTCAACTAAAGGAACTAGAGGCAGAGCAACAAGAACA
>NW_027538794.1:0-220 GCF_008692635.1 Crocuta crocuta
AGCCTAGTGAGTCTGAAACCCTCTAACCTGAGAAGATGGCCAATCCTTGGCAGGAATGTACAGATTCTGCAGTAATCTTAGCAAGGCAGGCTGGATAGGTGGTTCTCCAAGCTCTAAAAAAGGAAGTGAATGTTATGGTTAAAAGTTTCCCATTGATTTGCTAACTGAAACTACACAAAACATTGCGGGGGAGGGGGGGGGAATGCTTTTCTTTTTCTTA
>NW_027538795.1:0-220 GCF_008692635.1 Crocuta crocuta
AGCTCCGGGGTCCGACCCGGAGCCTCCAGCCCTCCCCGCCAGCTGCCCCCCGGCAAGCCCAGACCCGCCGGGGCGCTCCGCGGGCAAAGGCTGGCCTGGGTGGGAGTCCGGGGGCCTTTTCTGTTTTCTTTTTTCTTTTTTTTCTGCAATTGTCTCGAGTACTGATTTCAACGGGTGCATTCGAGGCTGAAACAGGCGGCTCCCTCCTGGCCTGGGCGCA
>NW_027538796.1:0-220 GCF_008692635.1 Crocuta crocuta
AGCTGGACTCCCAGACCAGCGCATCCAGCTACAGGGAAAAGAACCGTCTGCCACCCAGTAAGTGCCCTTCCTTTGGGTTGCCCATGTGGGCCCCGTGTCTGGAAGTTGTCCCAAGCTTTAACACTCCTACTGCAATCCCAGATGGACTCTGACCCTCACATTTCTCCTCTGGACGTGAACCAAATCTTCTGGCCTGCAAAGTCAAGGATCACGGCTACTG
>NW_027538797.1:0-220 GCF_008692635.1 Crocuta crocuta
AGTCAGTTCAGTGAAAAAGAAGCAAAAGACAGAAGGATTATACAACAAGAAAAACAGTCATTTCTTACAAATCATAAGGTTTTCTAGGTTAGAAAATCCAAAGTCAATGAGCAGATATATCATTAGAATTAACCTTCAATATAAGGCTAAGGACGTGGTACATAAGCAAATAAACTGCATCCCCATAAATTAGCAACAGTTGGAATCTGGTTTTCAAAAA
>NW_027538798.1:0-220 GCF_008692635.1 Crocuta crocuta
CGCCCCTATCTTTGCCACTTTTTAAAAAAAATCTAAGATAGAAATAAATCAGAAAAAAATGACAAGGGTTCTTCCATTCAAAACCCTTTTTCTTGGGGCTCCTGGGTGGCTCAATTGGTTAAGCATCCAACTTAGGCTCAGGTCATGATCTCATTGTGCATGAGTTCCAGCACCATGTTGGGCTCTCTGCTGACAGCTCAGAGCTTGGAGCCTGCTTCAG
>NW_027538799.1:0-220 GCF_008692635.1 Crocuta crocuta
CAGTGTGGGAGGCAGGGCTCTGGTGAGGCCTGGAATCCTGCAGGAATTGGAGGAGCACATTCTGGCCAGGAGGTGCAGGGGGAGCTGAGTGTGGAGGGCAGGGGAGCTGAGTGTGCAGGGCAGGGGAGCTGAATGTGCGGAGCAGGGGGAGCTGAGTGTGCGGGGCAGGGGGAGGTGAGTGTGCAGGGCAGGGGGAGCTGAGTGTGCAGGGCAGGGGGAG
>NW_027538800.1:0-220 GCF_008692635.1 Crocuta crocuta
C
This sequence comes from Crocuta crocuta, assembly GCF_008692635.1. NCBI lineage: Eukaryota > Metazoa > Chordata > Mammalia > Carnivora > Hyaenidae > Crocuta > Crocuta crocuta. Next base: position 2 of record NW_027538800.1, read on the forward strand.
AAAATTGCACCAGCATACTTCTCGAAACTAGAACAAACTATCCTGAAGTTTGTATGGAAGCACAAAAGACCCTGAATAGCCAAAGTATTATTGAAGAAGAAAGCTAAAATGGGAGGCATCACCATCTGAGACTTTAGCCTCTACTACAATGCTATCATCATCAAGATAGTATGTTATTGGCAGAAAAACAGACGCATAGACCAATGGAATAGAATAGAG
>NW_027538801.1:0-220 GCF_008692635.1 Crocuta crocuta
CAAAGGACAGAAATGATAAAATCACATAAAATGAACAAACTTGTCTATACACAGAGATATATGAATATAGGTATAGGTATAAGTAACACTTCAATTAACAGGTACAAGTGAATGAGAAGTGACAAATAGGGACATACACAAAGCTTTAATTTGTATTTTTAAATTAATTTTACTGTAATATTAACAACTATTTGAAAAGTAGTGGCACAGTATTTCAGCT
>NW_027538802.1:0-220 GCF_008692635.1 Crocuta crocuta
AGCTATGTTGCGTCTGGCCAATCCCGCCAGATTCGAGGAGACTTCGCACGTCAGGACCTGGAACTGATGAGGGAAACGGGGCCTCAAGAAACAGACCAAAGTACACATGGTGCGGAGTCCCAATTATCACTACGAGTAGGGAAATAAAATTGAAACAATCACAACAAGAGAGACTAAGGGACACCATTCAAAGAACACTTCCTGAATGGACAGCCCTTGG
>NW_027538803.1:0-220 GCF_008692635.1 Crocuta crocuta
TAAAGGACCTGAACATGAGACAGGAAACCATCAAAACCCTAGAGGTGAAAGCAGGAAATAACCTCCTTGATCTCCATCGCAGCAATTTCCTACTTGACTTATCCCCAAAAGCAAAAGTATCAAGCGCAAAAATAAACTGTTGGGACCTCATCAAGATTACAAGCTTCAGCACCATAAAGGAAACAATCCGTAAAACTAATAGGCAACCAATGGAATGGGA
>NW_027538804.1:0-220 GCF_008692635.1 Crocuta crocuta
GGAAGAGGGGGGAAAGAGGGAGGCAAACCATAAGAGACTCTTAAGGACAGCGAACTAACTGAGAATTGATGCTGGGAAGTGGTTGGGGGATGGGCTAAATGAGTGGTAGGTATTAAGGAGGACCTTTATTTTTATGGGCACTGAGTGTTGAAGAGTGGTAAATTACTAAATTCTACTCCTGAAACCAATATTATTACACCAAATGTTAAATAAATAGCAT
>NW_027538805.1:0-220 GCF_008692635.1 Crocuta crocuta
CAAGTCCACACTGGAGGTTGGTTTTCGGTTCAGAGTCTTCCGTAGATAACTGGGGCTAAATCTCCAACTTCAGGGAGCCCTAGGGGCTGGAGCACCAGCGGTAGCTGACTTCTTAGGATGCGCCATCTCACTTCCCTCAATGTTATTAGAGAAAAAGGGCCTATGCAAACTGACCATAACTCCAGAATTTAACCATTAACAAAAATGGTTAAAAGTAAAT
>NW_027538806.1:0-220 GCF_008692635.1 Crocuta crocuta
CACCCCCAACCCCCTGCTGCAACGGAAGCGGACTCCTCCCCACCCGCACCCCCGAGTCCCAGCCTTCTCGACACCGCCCTCCCACCTGGCCTTGTCACAGGCGGTTTCCCGGGACGGACACCTCCCACAAGAGGCGCAGCTGTTTAATGACACAGCCCCTAAACACGATGCAGCGGAGCTCCCCAACCTCCCAGGGCCTCCGCTTTCCCGCCTCCACCCG
>NW_027538807.1:0-220 GCF_008692635.1 Crocuta crocuta
CATGACCTGAGCCCAGATCAAGAGTCAGATGCTTCATCGACCGAGACACCCAGGCACCCCTGTGAGATGATTTCTAATCCATCATCCTGCTAAGGTTTCCATACGTGAGGTCAGACCCCAGTAAGGCTGGGGCAGCAGGGATGACAGCCCTCGCCCCTCCCCCTTCCCTGGCCCTTCTCCTGGGAGCCCTTGGTCCTTCAGCCCTGGATCAGCCCTTCAG
>NW_027538808.1:0-220 GCF_008692635.1 Crocuta crocuta
GATGAAGGAGGCAGTATAGGGACTCAGTGTCTTATGTATATATTTTGCCTAATTCCCCTTGTTTTAGCAGCACCCCTTCACCGCTTCACCTAGAGGATGTGGTGCAATGACTTTTCAGTGCTTGTCCTCTCCTAGTTTCTGACTCTGGCATTGGGTCTGTCAGATCTGCGGTGGAAATGACCACATCCACTTTCCAGCCTTTAGGATGTTATCACGCTGA
>NW_027538809.1:0-220 GCF_008692635.1 Crocuta crocuta
CAAGACGACACAATACTTCGCTACATGACTGATCTGAAGGTGTGGACAGGGAGACGGAGGCAGTGTGATTGGGTAGGTTGGTGGCGGAGACGTCATTAGGAGATGAGATGTGGCCCTGAAATCACGACTCCTCCTGATTTCGTCTCCCGGGACGAGAGTTCACATTTTGACCCACTAATCCACAGCAGGTGGAGGAACACACGTTTCCCAGGGTTTGCTG
>NW_027538810.1:0-220 GCF_008692635.1 Crocuta crocuta
CCAGCCATTGCTGGCTTGAAGGGGGGGGAGGCTGCCTCACATTGTCTGATGGGACCTTCACCTTCCATGGCGGGCAGAAAGAGAGAGTCTTTCCAGGTCCAGATGTTCTGGACAAAAGCCACGATCAACACTGCTTCCCTAACCAGAACGAGGCTGAGAAATGATCTTTAAGGCTGAAACAAGTACTTTAGATGCTGGGAAAGCTGGACCTGGAAGATTC
>NW_027538811.1:0-220 GCF_008692635.1 Crocuta crocuta
TGCCAGGATGGTTCCATTCAAATCCATGCCCAGGAATGAGGCCCGTCACTGGTTAGGGTTTCAGCTTTAAGCACAAGATAAAGATTTTCACCGTAGGGACTTGCCGGGTGCATCCAGGTCCCTATGAGATAGGCTGTTAGCAAGTTCTTTGCAGTGTGTGACCACAGCAGGTTGGGACGCAATATGCCCCAGAGGAAGTCAGGTTGATGGGTTGGGTTGG
>NW_027538812.1:0-220 GCF_008692635.1 Crocuta crocuta
CCCCCCCCAGCAGCCTGGGGAGCGACAGCTGCTAAGTAATTCCCCAGCCTCAGTCATGTGTCTGCTCAGACCCCATTACCCCCTGACCTTTGGGGGCTCAAGTGTCATTTGTGCCTGCTCAGAGAGGGCGGGAGAGGGAGGGCAGAGTGAGGAAGAGAAGACAGGCAAACAGAAACCGCTCAGAGGCGCTAGAAAAGGCCCTCCCGCGGCACCTGTTAGG
>NW_027538813.1:0-220 GCF_008692635.1 Crocuta crocuta
CCCCCCCCCCCCCCGGCCCCCTTCTACTTCCCGGCCGACCCGCGGTCCGCGTCCCCTGCAGCCCTGCTTGCACTTCTCCAGCGCGGCAGGATCCTGCTTGCGGCCACGGCGCGCCGGCTTTTGTTTTCTTGCTTGGCTGAAAGGTTGGGTTCCCTCACCCCCCCCCCATCAAGAGGAGAAACGCCCCCCCAGGTGAGCTCCTGAAACAGATTGTACAGAT
>NW_027538814.1:0-220 GCF_008692635.1 Crocuta crocuta
CCCGCCCAGCCCCACCTCCTCAGGGATCTGTAAGGAGGAAGAACGGGGCGAGTCAGAGCCCCCCCACACCTCCCTCTTCTTCCTATGTCCCGCTCATCACACCCCTGCCCCTCAGTCCCTGTCCCTGCCCAGCTGTGACCCCCGCTGGACCCCGCTCCCGCCTGCGCCCTCAGCTCCTCCTCTGCCCCTCCTTCCCCACCACCCCCCATTCCCTCAGCTC
>NW_027538815.1:0-220 GCF_008692635.1 Crocuta crocuta
CCCGGCCCCGGGGCTCCTCTGCCCCCGCCGGCTGATCGCAGGGGATGCCCGCGAGGCCACGGGTCAGGCCGTGAGGGGAAGCCGTGCAGCAGGAGTGGGGGCCGTGGCATTTGGGCCACTTGTCCTGTAACTTCCCTGCGCCTATACGGCCTGACCACGTGGACACCACCTCCGTGTGCCAGGCGAGTGCTGCCCTGTGCCCACAGGTACTGCTCGGTGC
>NW_027538816.1:0-220 GCF_008692635.1 Crocuta crocuta
GCAAGTATGGAGCTCCTTACTTCTCCGCCATCTTGCCCCCTCCCGGCATATAACTTTTCATAGCATTTGCTGATAATTGCTCGTATTTCTGAGGGACTGGTTAGTAATAAATCCATTTTCATTCGTGATTTTGTCTATTTCGGTGCTGTCTCGTTTCTTTATGAGAAAGCTTGGCTACCTGTTTATCAATTTTGTTTATTTTTTCAAAAAACCAACTCTT
>NW_027538817.1:0-220 GCF_008692635.1 Crocuta crocuta
GTATCACTTTAGAGTTACAAACATTTTTTAACATATAATGAGAAACACTGGCTATTCCCAAAATAGCCCCAAGTATGCGCTGACATGTACACCACTTTTCAAACGCCATATTTCAGGGTGTCTGTGCTAAAGGGCGTATGTACCATCATTACCTCCTCGTGATTGCAGGTGCCTACGGGGAGATCACGATGACGCAGTCTCCAGCCTCCCTGGCTGGGTC
>NW_027538818.1:0-220 GCF_008692635.1 Crocuta crocuta
GAGCTAGCTGTCAGCATAGAGCCCGATGCGGGGCTTGCACCCACAAACCAGGAGATCATGACCTGAGCCAACGTCGGACGCTTAACCGACAGAGCCACCCAGGCGCCCCGGAAATTTTGTATTTCTTGACCTGTGTGGTGGTACTTGGATTGATATATGTAAAACGTCATGAAGATGAACCTTTAAGATTTGTACACTCACTATGTGTAAGTTACACCTT
>NW_027538819.1:0-220 GCF_008692635.1 Crocuta crocuta
CTCGCTCTTTCCGTGGGTGCTGGCCACATGCCAGGCTCTGCGTGCAGCCCAGGTCTTCGGCCGTCATCCTCAGAGGCGCTGGTGGTGCTCCGGGAGACAGAGCAGGTGACCCCGCGGTCTAGCAAACTCCCGGGGGGCGGTGGCCGGGGAGAGATGAACGCTGCCTGCATGAGGGAAGGCAGAAGGCAGCGGGAGGAGCCTCCCCCAACATACCCCTGAA
>NW_027538820.1:0-220 GCF_008692635.1 Crocuta crocuta
GCTTGGTCAGTTGAGTGTCTGACTCTTGATTTCGGCTCAGGTCGTGATCCCCTGGTCGTGGGATTGAGCCTCGTGTCAGGCTCTGTGCTGAGCATGGATCCTGCTTAAGATTCCGCTTTTCCTTTGCCCCTCCCCCCAGCTCATGTGTGCACTCTTTCTAAAATAATTTTTAAAGTTTTTTTACAAAAAGTAAAAAAAATCTACAAATCTCAATTGTTTA
>NW_027538821.1:0-220 GCF_008692635.1 Crocuta crocuta
CTGCAGTGATTCTGACTTGCATGGACGGATGTGTTCAAAACCCGGAGCTGTTACCCCGCATAGAGTAAGCATGTTACACACAAAGATAAATCTTGACCAGTTACAGGTAACTTAACACCAAAAACTTACAAGGGTGCACATGACCCTCTACGTATCACAACTTACAAATTCGACGCTTTAACTCTGCAAATCGATAGACTAATACCAGCCATTTCCACCA
>NW_027538822.1:0-220 GCF_008692635.1 Crocuta crocuta
TGGACATTTGGGCTCTTTCCATCATTTGGCTATTGTTGATGGTGCTACTCTAAATGTTGGGATTCATGTGTCCCTTTAAGTCAGCACTTCTGTGTTCTTTGGATAAATGCCTACTAGTGAGTGCAGTTGCTGGATCGTGGGGTAGTTCTAATTTTAGTTTTTTGAGGAGTGTCCGTACTGTTCTCCACAGTGGCTGCACCAGTTTGCATTCCCACTGACA
>NW_027538823.1:0-220 GCF_008692635.1 Crocuta crocuta
CGGACCCCCTCCGGCCCCAGGGCGGTGCGGGCCCGGACAGTGAACGGACAGCGGGGACCACACCCCTCCGGGGCCCCAGGGGCAGGCTAAGCCGCCCCGGGCTTGGCTGCAGGGGGCGCGGCCAGCAGGTGGCACTGCAGGACCACCCAGGCTGCCCTGCAGGGCCCGCTGGGCCAGGTGGGTGACCCTGGGGAGGCCGGAGGTCCCAGGGCAGGACGCC
>NW_027538824.1:0-220 GCF_008692635.1 Crocuta crocuta
CGGGCCACTTACGAAGCCGTAGCCGCGAGACTTGCCCGTCTGGCGGTCGGTGATGACCACGGCCTCCTCGATGTCCCCGAAGCCCTCGAAGTACTTCCTGAGCGAGGCGTCGGTGGTGTGGTAGGGCAGGCCGCCCACGAAGATCTTGGTGAACGTGGTGTCCTTCTGCGAGCCGTGCATGGCGCCGGGGGCGGCCGGGGGCCGCTGGAAGCCCGCGCTC
>NW_027538825.1:0-220 GCF_008692635.1 Crocuta crocuta
TAAAGGTTAGAATTTAGACTGGCATGCCTTATCAAGGACACACGGCTAGCTTGGTTTCCTTACAGTTCGCAGATTTCCTTGAACATTTACTAAAATAAGAACAAGCTTAGCTACATCATAATATCCTTTCACATTTCACCATGACTACTTTAATGCTTTCTTTAAAATGGGGATGATATCCCTTTGATTAAGTTTCCAGAAAATGCTCTTGCCCCTTTCC
>NW_027538826.1:0-220 GCF_008692635.1 Crocuta crocuta
TCTTTCTGTGAGGTGTCTCAGTCAAGAATCTGTTTCCTAAAGCAGGGCACAACTGTCAAACCATGCAGTCCTTACAGTGTGCCTGGATAAAAGTACTATAATGCCCACTATGGCTGGGATCATGAAGGACAGAATGTTCCAGATACCAGGCATAAGTTCCAGAGTGTCAAAGCAGGAAGGGACCTGGAGGTTGTGTGATTCATTCCCTTATACAAGTTCA
>NW_027538828.1:0-220 GCF_008692635.1 Crocuta crocuta
TAGAATCTGGTACCATGGGATTCATTAGGAAACAGAGCGCTTTTTGAGTTTTAACACATGGAAGAAAGAAATCATCAAAAGATGTCTAGTTAATCAATGGATATTCACAGATGATAAGGAAATTAGAAATGTCAAATAATCCGTGTTCATGGAATTCACAAATTTCATGGTGTGCAGATCCACGTACTTTATGCATGTATTATAAAATCAGCATAAAGAA
>NW_027538829.1:0-220 GCF_008692635.1 Crocuta crocuta
ATGGAAGTTAAAAACTATTTTGTACTGACTGAAACTGAAAACACACCATGTCAACATGTGGCATGTTGCTCATACAGTATTCATCTTCCCCAGCCTCCACTTTGAAGAAACTACAAAAAGAAAAGGAAATTCATCACTGAGTATGGAGAGGAAATGGAATAATAAATTTCAAAGCAGAAAGAAAGACAATGGAAAACAGAAAAATAGAGAAGTCAGTGAA
>NW_027538830.1:0-220 GCF_008692635.1 Crocuta crocuta
TCAACACCATTGCCGTTTCATCTCGCAGACGCTGCCAGTTATCTTTCTGAAACGCAAATCCGATCATATCAATTCCCCGCTTAAAAGCTTTTTTATGGCTTGCCGCTGCTATAGGGTGAATTCCAAATTCCTCCGTACGCCCGGAAGGCCCTGCACATCCGGACCAGCCCGCCCCTGCAGCTGCGCCCGGGCCTCGTCCCCGGCCCCTCGGCATCTGCTT
>NW_027538831.1:0-220 GCF_008692635.1 Crocuta crocuta
TCTGTGCCAGCAGCACGGAGCCCCGAGCCTGTTTCAGATCCTGCGTCTCCCTCTCCGCCCCTTCCCTCTCATGCGCTCGCTCTCTCTCAAAAGTAAACGTTTAAAAACATTTTTTAAAACATGAGCATACGCACCAACACGTGGAGCCCTGCCTCCCGTGCGCGCCGAGCCCCCTCGCTGTGTTTAGCGGCTGCTCGTGTTAAATCCGAGCTGTACACGC
>NW_027538832.1:0-220 GCF_008692635.1 Crocuta crocuta
TCCGCAGCCGGAGGCCTCGGGGCAGAAAGAAGCCCCCGAGGGGCAGGTGTCCAGGAGCGAGGGCGCAGGTGGCATCGTCCGGGGGCGGCGCTCACCATCCTGGGCTGTCACTGTGTGTCATGTGTCTCCCTCCAGAGGCTCCTCCTGGGCCCGGGCCTTTGCCGCTCCCTGGGGGCTCCCCAAACACCTGCCGAATGAAGGGGTGAAGCCCTGGAGACCC
>NW_027538833.1:0-220 GCF_008692635.1 Crocuta crocuta
TCGCATTTTCAGTTTCTGGAAGTCCCTGTTGCGGTTTCCCGCTGCTGAGCCTTCTTTCGGCCCCCCATCGAGGAGGTTTCTGAAGTTCCTTCTCTGTGGTCTCCGCGCCTCACAGTTGCCTGTTGTCTGCATCTGTCTCATCTTCTCCATGGCAGAGGCTTACCTCAGATGCTGATGGTCTGGGCTCTGAGAGGGGGGCACACGCCGCCGGGAACCCCAC
>NW_027538834.1:0-220 GCF_008692635.1 Crocuta crocuta
GATGCTGTATTTTGTCAACTGCTTTCTCTGCATCTATTGAGAGGACCATGTGACTCTCGTCCTTTCTTTTATTGGTGTGATGTATCACATTGTTTCTTTTGCGATATTGAACCAGCCCTCCATCCCAGGTGAACCTGGTCATAGTGAATAATTCTTTTAATGTATTGTTGGATCGTGTTGGCTAGTATCTTGTTGAGGATTTTTGCATCCATGTTCATCA
>NW_027538835.1:0-220 GCF_008692635.1 Crocuta crocuta
CTCGCCTCCTCGCTAGATGGTGTGCGAGCCGCCCGAGAATTAGACTCACTCCGGACTCGGCCAAACGCAACCGAGAGGAGGTGTAGTGTGGTGCCAGGGGGTGGGAGGGGAGGGAGGGAGGGAAAGCAAAGACAAGGAGGAGGGGAGGCAAAAAAAAAAAAAAAAAAAAAAAAGAGAAAAAAAAAAACAAAAAAAAAAAAAAAAAAAAAAAAAAAAAAAA
>NW_027538836.1:0-220 GCF_008692635.1 Crocuta crocuta
CTCTCAGAAATAAATAAAACATTAAAAAATTAAAAAAAAAGAATTAGAAAAAGCGCAAGTGCAGACTCTAACAGCTCACTTAAAGGAACTAGAGGAAGAGTAACAAGAGCGCTGTAAACACAGTAGAAGAGAAATATTAAAAATCAGAGCAGAAATAAACAACACAGATACCAATGAAACAATTGAACAGATCAATGAAGCCAAGAGTTGGTTTTTTGAA
>NW_027538837.1:0-220 GCF_008692635.1 Crocuta crocuta
TGGAGCAAGGACTCTGGGATCAGTCGTGGGTCTGGTGGGTGCCCCACACGGGGAAGATCGACAGAAAGGACTGAAATTATTACTGATGACAGACTCAGCATAGAAATGTAAGGTCTTGCCTGGGAAGCAGAGGCGTGAGAGAAGGTACTATGGATTTGGGATTAAAGGGCCTCATCTCACTGCCTGGCTCCACATCCCCACAGACTGTGCCAAGCCCTCC
>NW_027538838.1:0-220 GCF_008692635.1 Crocuta crocuta
TTGAAACCATCCCTTTAATGCCAAGTGTTTCTTCTTTCTTTTTTTTTTTCTCTCTCTCTTTCTTTCTTCCTTCCTTTCTTTCTTTCTTTTCTTTCTTTCTTTCCTTTTTGACGTTTACTTATTTATTTTGAGAGAGAGAGAGAGCATGCACTCGCATGAGCGGGAGAGGGGCAGGGAGAGAGAGAATCCAAAGCGGGCTCTGTTCTACAAACTGGGACAA
>NW_027538839.1:0-220 GCF_008692635.1 Crocuta crocuta
CAATCCCAATCAAAATTGCACCAGCATATTTCTCAAAACTAGAACGAACAATCTTAAAATTTGTATGGAACCACAAAAGACCTCGAATCTCCAAAGTCATATTGAAGAAGAAAACCAAAACGAGAGGCATCACCATCCCAGTCTTTAGCCTTTACTACAAAGCTGTCATCATCATGACAGTGTGGTACTGGCACAAAAACAGACACATAGACCAATGGAA
>NW_027538840.1:0-220 GCF_008692635.1 Crocuta crocuta
GAGCCGAAGTCAGACGCTCAACCAACTGAGCCACCCAGGCGCCCTGCTAATCTCATCCTTCAAATACAGGTGGTGGAAAGGACCCTTCTCAGCTCAGACTCTCTGCCTTTCTAGAAATAGCTTTGCATCTCACCTAACCATGCCTCCATTCCAATGTAGGATTCTTCTTTCAAAACATCCCCAAAACCCCCTAAGAGAGACTTTCCACAGGGATGTTAAT
>NW_027538841.1:0-220 GCF_008692635.1 Crocuta crocuta
GCCATCTGATGAGGAAAAATTACTGATATTATTATTTTAATTTACTCTCTTTTTGACTGTGAGGCTAAATACCTTTCATGTATTAATTGGTCAGCTGTATTCTTTGGTAGAATTGACAATAATTGGCTTGTAAGAATATTTTGTATTATTAAAATCTGAACTCTGTGTCACATGAGAATATTTCTTCTAGTTTGTTTTGTATGGTATGAATTATTTTCCC
>NW_027538842.1:0-221 GCF_008692635.1 Crocuta crocuta
GTCATCTAGTTGTGCTTGTGGGATGACGTGAGCCTAGGGTCCCCCTACTGCATTACCATCTTCCTCGATTGTATCCTTTCTAAGAAATATAATTAGTAAATGTATACCGTATTACTAAGAAGATGAAAATAGTGTAACCCCCCTTATTCAAATCCATCTCTGAATCTTACTATCTATTGCCTTGAGAAAGTCACTTAATTTATGTGAACTTCTCTTTTCAC
>NW_027538843.1:0-221 GCF_008692635.1 Crocuta crocuta
CTTTGAAAAAAGCTTCTTATCCCTTCTTCCTGTTCATTCTATTTCTAATTTTGCCTCATCCCAGCCCTGTCTTCTATCTCTGTCTCTATGCTCTTCAAACAGCACTGCATACACCCAGCTATTTTTTGTAGCTGGGAAATCCAGTTATATGCTATAAACCATCCTTTGGCCATTGATATTCTTTTTTCCTTTTCTTTTCTTCCTTTTGACCTTTTTATGTA
>NW_027538844.1:0-221 GCF_008692635.1 Crocuta crocuta
AATAAATAAAACATTAAAAAAAAAATTTAAAAAAAAATAAAAAAAGCATGAATCTTTAAAAAAAAATAAAAAATAAAAAATTAAAAAATAAAAGAGAAAAAATCTTCTTTTTTCTGATAAAAGGCAGTTTTTATTTTTTATTAATAAAATTTTTTTTACATTTATTTTATTTTTGGGAGACAGAGTGAGACAGAGTGTGAGGGGAGGAGAGGAGACACAGA
>NW_027538845.1:0-221 GCF_008692635.1 Crocuta crocuta
AACACTTTCCCCAGGGACCCGGGCAGAGAGTCAGAAGGGACTCTCAAGGGCTAGAAAGTGCTTAAGACTCTGGAATGAGGATTTGCCAGACTTCTGAGATCTAATCTGGCAATTTATATACTATGTCTAGGCTAACATATTTTGGAAAAACTGTCTAGTGTTGGACTCACATATTAAATAATTTTGGTAGCCAACTTCTTTCCATGATTTGGCAATCAGAA
>NW_027538846.1:0-219 GCF_008692635.1 Crocuta crocuta
ACACACACACACACACACACACACACACACACCAAGATGGATTAAAGACCTAAATGAGACACAGGACGCCACCAAAATTCTAGAACACGGGCAGCAACCTCTTCTACTTTGGCCAAAACAACTGCTTTCTAGGTAGGTCTCCTGACATAAGGAGACAAAATAAACTGTTAGGACTACATCCAAATGAAAGCTTCTGCACAGAAGAAACAAGCAACAAAA
>NW_027538847.1:0-220 GCF_008692635.1 Crocuta crocuta
TGTCTATTTGGGTGCTCTCTCTTTTCTTTTTGAGAGGCCTGGCTTGAGGTTTGTCAATTTTGTTTATTTTTTCAAAAAACAAACTCTCGGTTTCATTGACCTGTTCAATTGTTTCTTTGGTCTGTATGTTGTTTATTTCCGATCTAATTTTTACTATTTCTCTTCTTTTACTGGATTTAGGGCATTCTTGTTGCTCTGTCTCTAGTTCCTTTAGGTGAGC
>NW_027538848.1:0-221 GCF_008692635.1 Crocuta crocuta
AATAAGTTTAAGAAAACTGAAATTATATCATGGATCTTTTCTGACCACAATGGTATGAGACTAGAAATGAATCACCAGGAAAAAAAAAATGGGAGAAAACACAAACATGTGTAGGCTAAACAACATGCTGCTGAACAGGCAGTGGGTCAACAAAGAAATGGAAGAGGAAATAAAGTAGGCTAATGAAAAGGCAGAAGATCAAAAAGCAATGGGTCTAATCT
>NW_027538849.1:0-221 GCF_008692635.1 Crocuta crocuta
TCGATGGAATCTGTTGAATCAAGTATTCATTTCTAACAAATCCCTCGGACTATAGTGAGAGAACAACACTGGAAAGGAGCATGCGTGGGATTCCAGAGAAAATTCAGGAGGCTGCCTCAGCTTCCAAGGCAAAAAAAAAGAATAGTACTTTACACTAGGACCATGACAGTGGAAACAGAAGCCAGTGGATTTAAAAGACGGAAGGGTCTAGCGATGTACAA
>NW_027538850.1:0-221 GCF_008692635.1 Crocuta crocuta
AAAAAAAAAGAAAATTTACAGAAATCAAACAAATGAACAAATAAAGGAAAAAAGGATACAATCCAAGAAACGAGACTATGAAATATAGAGAGCAGACTGAATGTTACAGGGGGGACGTAGGGGGATGAACTAGATAAACGAGTATACTTATCCTGATGAACACTAAGAAATGTATTGAATTGTTGAATCACTATATTGTATACCTGAAACTAATATAACAC
>NW_027538851.1:0-221 GCF_008692635.1 Crocuta crocuta
CCGAAGCAGGGCTCGAACCTACAAACTGTGAGATCATGACCTGAGGCGAAGTCAGATGCTTAACTGAGCCCCCCAGGTACCCCAGAAAGTTGGAAAAATTACAATTACCTCCTCATTCATTCAGTCTCATGTTATTAATTTTCATTATGCTTAAATCCAGTTTTCCTTCTAGTTTTAGAAATTCTTAGCTTTGTTTATGGTCTTAAGGTTATCAGAAACTT
>NW_027538852.1:0-221 GCF_008692635.1 Crocuta crocuta
TACCACCTCACACCTGTCAGAATGGCCAACATCAACAACTCAGGCCACAACAGATGTTGGCGAGGATGTGGAGAAAGAGGAACTCTTTTGTGCTGGTGGGAATGCAAACTGGTGCGGCCCCTCTGGAAACCAGTGTGGAGATTCCTCAAAAAATGACAAATAGAACTACCCTACGGCCCAGCAATTGCACTGCTAGGTATTTATCCAAGGGATACAGGTGT
>NW_027538853.1:0-221 GCF_008692635.1 Crocuta crocuta
AATTTTTATTTTATATTGATTTATTTCTGCCCTGATATTTATTATTTCTCTTCTGCTGGGTTCAGGGTGCTCTTGCTGTTCTGCCTCTAATTCCTTTAGATGCACTGTTAGATTTTATATTTGTGCTTCTTCTAGTTTCTTGAAGTAGGCCTGGAATGCAATGTACTTTCCTCTTTGGACTGCCTTTGCTGCATCCCAAAGAGTTTGGATTGTTGTATTTT
>NW_027538854.1:0-221 GCF_008692635.1 Crocuta crocuta
AATGTGTGATCTGTGTGCTTGCACAGGGGCCCACACTCCCAAAGGGTACTTGCTTGGCTTAATGCTCTGTGTTTGCCAGTTGAACTCTTTATAATTTTATATGTGGGTGTACATGTGAGGAGAGGAGCTATGCTGGGTGGCAGCACTGGTATGTGATTGCGGCACAGCAGCAACACCTGCACAGGTGGGCTCAGCAGCATGCACTCGGAGTAATAAGCCTG
>NW_027538855.1:0-221 GCF_008692635.1 Crocuta crocuta
AATGTCTATACTACCCAAAGTTCCCTACACATTTAATGCAATCCCTATCACGATACCATCACAATTTTTTTGGCAGAGCTAGAACAAACCATTCTAAAATGTGTATGGAACCACAAAGGACCCCAAATAGCCGAAGTAATCCTGAAAAACAAAAAACAAAACCAGAGGCATCATGATTCCGGAGTTCAAGCTATATTACAAGGCTGTAGTTATCAAGACAG
>NW_027538856.1:0-221 GCF_008692635.1 Crocuta crocuta
AAATAAATTCCTACAAAAGTATAAATGACAAATCTTAAACAGAAAGAAAAAGAAAACTTGAACAGATCAATAAGCAGCAAAGAAATTCAATCATCAATCAAAAAATCTCCCAACAAACAAAAGTCCAGGACAAGAGGCCTCACAGAGGAATTGTACCAAACATGTAAAGACTTAATATCTATTTTTCTCAAACTGTTTCAAAAAATAGAAATGGAAGGAAA
>NW_027538857.1:0-221 GCF_008692635.1 Crocuta crocuta
AAGCGTCCGACTCTTAACTTTGGCTCAGGTCACGATCCCACGGTTTGTGAGACAGCCTCGAATCAGGCCCTGTGCGTACAGTAAGGAGCCTGCTTGGGCTTATCTCTCTCTGAAAAATAAGTAAACATTAAAAGAGAGAGAGAGAGAGACGTGATGGGGGGAAAAAAACCTCACCAAAAAAAAAAACAAAAAAAAACACCTCTACCAAACAATCAGACTTC
>NW_027538858.1:0-221 GCF_008692635.1 Crocuta crocuta
CAGCAAAAGCTACCTGTGTGGTGCTGCCCAAGACTTGCTGGCTTGGCTTTCTATTCGGAAGTCAGCAAGGGCCATCTCGGTGTAAGACACTAAGGACAGTGAGTGTGAAAAGATGTCTGGACGCAGATAGGTGAGGGACAAGCGGGGTCCAGTTGAGCCTGGTGTCCTTTGACACAAAGGATAGAGCCAGGCTGCTCCTGCAGCAGATTCCAGGGTGGCCA
>NW_027538859.1:0-221 GCF_008692635.1 Crocuta crocuta
TTATTCAGTATTTACTGAAGGAAAATAAAAACACTAACTAGAAAACATATACACATCTCTATGTTTATCACAGCATTATTTACAACAGCCAAGATACAAAAGCAACCTAAGTGTCATCAACAGACAGATAAGGAAAGTGTGGGATATACATACACTGAAATATTACAAAGCCATAAAAAAGATGAAATTGTGCCATTTGAGACAACATGGATGGGCCTAGG
>NW_027538860.1:0-221 GCF_008692635.1 Crocuta crocuta
ACAAATAAAAACTGTGTGTATTTATGGTATGCAGGGCGATGTTTTGATGTCCACATACACTGTGAGATGATTACCACAATCAAGCTAGTTAACATCGATGACCTCATGTAGTTACCATTTTCTGTGCATGCGCACGCGTACGGGGGTGCGTGTGTGTGGTAAGAACACTTAAGATCTACCCACTTGGCAGCTTTCAAGTATACAGCACAGTACCGCTAACC
>NW_027538861.1:0-221 GCF_008692635.1 Crocuta crocuta
ACAAGTGCTTTGGATTACAAGCATATTATTGGAATGAATCATGTTCGCAAACCAAGGTTTTACTGTATTTGGAAAGTAAGTAAAAACTTCTAAATAACCCATGAACCAAAGAAGAAAACAAAAGGGAAATTAAAAGTATTTTGAACATAATGAAAACAGAACACAACATACTGAAATTTCTGAGATGCAGTTAAAGCAGTGTTTAGAGAAAAATTATAGCA
>NW_027538862.1:0-221 GCF_008692635.1 Crocuta crocuta
ACATGAATCATGGCAAAATCTGTTGACTTACCATGATTTGCTTTAACTCTAACTAAATTTGGGGGAAAACTATCGCCTTTTTAGTTGTTGGGATCTACATTAGATCCTAATATCTCTATGAACAAAACCTAAATCTGAATTTTCCCCCACTAGATCCCCTGAATTCTCAGTGTAAGCAGCTGAATAGTTACCCAGTATTTATTGGGGTAACTATATAAATG
>NW_027538863.1:0-221 GCF_008692635.1 Crocuta crocuta
CATAAAATTAGACATATTTTGTATTTGTTTTTTAAATCATTTGAAGAAATAAAGAATTATAAGCCAAAAATAAAATAACATTCTCTATATTTCATAAGGAGTTATTTTACTGATGTTGTATTTTTATACGGCTTTCAATTAACTGTCTAGTGTCCTTTTCGACAAGCTTAAGTACTTATTTTACTCTTAGTTTCCTTCTAAGAGCAGGTACACAGCTGAAA
>NW_027538864.1:0-221 GCF_008692635.1 Crocuta crocuta
AAGTGAAAGTTTGAATTCTTCTTTGCCAATTCTGATGCCTTTTATATAATTTTCTTGTCTGATTGCTGACGCTAGGAATTCCAACCCTATGGTAAACAACAGTGGTAAACAACAGTGGACATCCCTATAGTGTTTCTGATCTCAGGGGGGAAGCTCTTAGATTTTAATCCTTTGAGGATGATATTAGCTGTGGGATTTTCTGATGTTTAGGTATGTTCCTT
>NW_027538865.1:0-221 GCF_008692635.1 Crocuta crocuta
TGGGAGACTGTGAGAGATGGTGGGAGACTGTGGGGGACTGTGAGAGACTGTGGGAGACTGAGAAACTATCAAAGACTGTGGGAGATTGTGGGAGCCTGGGAGATACTGTGAGAGACTGTGAGAATCTGTGGGAGGCTGTGGGAGACTGGGAGACTCGGAGAGACTAAGGGAACTGGGAGAGACTGTGGGAGACTGTGAGAGACTGTGAGAGACTGTGGGAG
>NW_027538866.1:0-221 GCF_008692635.1 Crocuta crocuta
CCCTCTGGAAAACAGTGTGCAAGTTCCTCAAAAAATTAACAATAGAATTCCCTTATTACCCAGCAACAGCACTGCTAGAAATTTACCCAAGGGATATAGGAGTGCTGATGCAATAGGGGCACATGTACCCTGATGTTCACAGCAGCACTCTCAACAACAGCCAAATTATGGTAAGTGCCTAAATGTCCATTAACTGACAAATGGATCAAGAAGATGTGGTT
>NW_027538867.1:0-221 GCF_008692635.1 Crocuta crocuta
ACTAAAGGAAATAAGAAAACATAAAAGAAAGACAAGAAAGGATCCTGAGAAAATCTCCAGAAACGACCATAAAACAAGTAATCAGCTGGCAATCAATATGTATCTATCAGTAATTACCTTGAATGTTAAAGGACTTAATGTTCTCATCAAAAGAGACAGGGTGTCAGATTGTATTAAAAACAGGAGCCATCTATATACTGGCTATCAGAGACTCATTTTAG
>NW_027538868.1:0-221 GCF_008692635.1 Crocuta crocuta
CTAGGGATTTCTCAATCGGCCCCCTCTGTCGGTAACTCTTGGTGCCTCCACGACCCACATACCCAGAACGTGGCCCTGAAACCACCCCATCCATCTTCATCTCACCCCTCTTCCCCGCTTGTCTCACACCCACTAAGACAGACAATGGCCATGGCTGCTGAGACACCCCGAGCAAAAGAAGGACCACCTTGAGGCCCCTCCTCTTCTAAGGCCAGAAACCA
>NW_027538869.1:0-221 GCF_008692635.1 Crocuta crocuta
ATAGATCCTCAGGTTCCTGCACTGGGAGGAAGAGACCTTCTTGACTCTCGTGGGGAGGCTGCTGGGAACTGTGGAAGGAAGGTCTCAGGCCCACATTCCCAAGGGTCTTTATGGCTCCACGATTCATAAGTCAACCTCAGTTCCTTAGAGCTACATGGTCTAAGCTCCTGTGAGACCTAGACCTGAGCCCCAACCCAGAGTGGGACGCTTGAGTGACTGAG
>NW_027538870.1:0-221 GCF_008692635.1 Crocuta crocuta
ATAGGCAAGACAATTGGACACAGACTGAGGAGGCTCCTTGAAACATCTTCTCTGAGATTACATTTGAAGAGAGACCTGCATGATACAAAGAAGTGAGACAAGGTAATATTTGATGGAAAATAGGTCCGAGGCCTTTAATTTTTGGTCTGAAAACCTTGGGCAAGAGACTTCATTATTCTGATTCTTAGTTTCATCATCAGTAAACTGGGAATCATGCAACT
>NW_027538871.1:0-221 GCF_008692635.1 Crocuta crocuta
ATCCCCCTCAAGGCCTCTCTTCTTTCCGCCCAGTGTGACTGTCAGTGTCAGGAGCAACAGCAGTAATCGCGACAGGAATGGGGGCGGTCTCTGACTGAGCAATCTCCCCGGGCCAGGCAGGTCCCTGCGTGGAGCCCCGACGGAACCACCACACCCTCCATGCGTAGCTGTGCCCGTTTCATAGATGGGAAACTGAGGCTCAAGGAAGGAGGCAAGCCTAC
>NW_027538872.1:0-221 GCF_008692635.1 Crocuta crocuta
ATCGGGGCAGAGGGGGCGCGAGGGGGCCAGACGGCACCGGGAGCCGCGGCCGGAGCGGTCAGCAAACAGGTGCGGCGTCGGGTGTCAATAACGGACACCCGTAGGTGACGTTTCCTACTTTCAGTGCGACAAGGACCGTGGGCTTCTGACGACACCGGTCCAGTGGCTGAAAAGTTCACACTGTGCTGTGGTTCTCATTTCTTCTCTCTTATTTTTTATCA
>NW_027538873.1:0-221 GCF_008692635.1 Crocuta crocuta
ATGATTAATATTACGTTGTTTCTTCTAGAAGGCAAACTCTGAAGCACTTTAGAGTCCGCAAACTAAGCAGGGTAGAGACTTGTGATCCTGAAGAGCCGGGTGGCCCAGTTGGGCGCGGGTTAGTGTAACGGCTCCGTTCTCCACTAGATGGCGATGGGTAGCCTACCGGGGTGCTTAGTTGCGGTGCCTGTAGGTGTGTTTGCGCATGCTCGGAAGGGGTG
>NW_027538874.1:0-221 GCF_008692635.1 Crocuta crocuta
ATAATTAGTTTCATGCAATTCAAAAAAAAATCCCAGGCACCTGGGTGGCTGTCATTAAGCATCTGACTTTGGCTCAGGTTGTGACAGTGAGTTCGAGTCCACACCTGGTGAGCTCAAGCCCCACTTCAGGTAACACGTGCCCAGTTTCAAGTGAGCCCTCCCTCTCTCTCTCTCCCTCTCCCCCCCCTCTCTCCCGGAGCCCCCGCCCCACACTGCCCCTC
>NW_027538875.1:0-221 GCF_008692635.1 Crocuta crocuta
AGAAAAATGAGAGTATTTAGTATATATATAAATCACATGGCACTTAGTCTTCCTCCTTCCCTTCCTCCCTTTTTTTTCCCTAACTTCTTCCCTTCACACTTCCTTATAGAAAAATGAATGGGTCGGGGTTCCTTTCTTTTTCTATAATCAGGTATTAACCCTCTAGTCTACAGCCAGAACTGTGCTGAAGCCCAGCACATTTCCCTCTCTCAAGTAGTTGC
>NW_027538876.1:0-221 GCF_008692635.1 Crocuta crocuta
GACTACATTAAGTCATATGCTATTTCTCTAAAGGTAAACAATAAGGCAATGATTTAGAAAAGATTCTAGAAATAGGTCCACACACATATGGACATTTGGATTGTAATAATTAGGATTATAGGAAAAGAATGTTCAGAAAATAGTGCTGGAACAATTAGGTCTCTGTGAGGGAAGTGGAAATCTGAATTCTAGCTCATAATAAAACATAAATTCCATGTGAA
>NW_027538877.1:0-221 GCF_008692635.1 Crocuta crocuta
CATTTTGGCAGGTGTGGGACCTGAGACATGAAGGCCAGGGGACCTAGTGGGGGAACCTCACGGGAGAAGATTCCACAGGGGGATGGAGAGGGCGCAGGTGTGGGGACCTAACAGGAGTAGATTCCACAGGGGGCCGGAGAGGTGAAGATTCCCCAGGGAGACAGTGAGGGCGAAGCAGCCACAGGACAAAGCCAGAGAGCTGCCCCATGCACCGCCTTCCC
>NW_027538878.1:0-221 GCF_008692635.1 Crocuta crocuta
GGCTCTGAGCTGTCAGCACAGAGCCTGTCATGGGGCTCAAACTCAGGAACCATGAGACCATGAATTGAGCTGAAGTCAGATGCTTAATCAACTGACCCACGCAGGCGCCCCTCTTTAGCTTATTTTATTGTATGACTACAGTATATAATACATACAACATACAAAACATGAATTTGTTGACTGATTATATTAGTAATTAAGTTTTGCGGAAGTCAAAAGTT
>NW_027538879.1:0-221 GCF_008692635.1 Crocuta crocuta
TTTTGACAGAATCTGAAGGGAAAATTCGGTTAGGCTTTGCAAGTTGCATTTAGGCAGAGGGTTTCTTCCCAATGCAAATTCAGGGACAGCTGACCTCTGTGCCCACAATGTTGGCCCCAAATTCTGCATCAGGAATCAAAGTGGAGGTGGGTCTTAGAAGGGCCGCTGGAGGTGGAAATGATGCACCTGGTTGAGCCAAGCTTCAAGACTCGTGCTGTGGA
>NW_027538880.1:0-221 GCF_008692635.1 Crocuta crocuta
TTGATGAATACAGATGCAAAAATCCTCACCAAGATACTTGCAAATGGAATCAAAGAGCACATAAAAATAATTATCCACCAAGATCAAGTGGGATTCATGGGTTACAAGGCTTGTTTAATGTTTGCAAATCAACCAATGTGATACATCGCATCAACAAAAGAAAAGATAAAAGTCAAATGATCCTGTCAATAGATGCAGAAAAAGCATGTGACAAAATACAG
>NW_027538881.1:0-221 GCF_008692635.1 Crocuta crocuta
AGCCAGGACGGAGGCAGACAGAGCGTGGAAGTGATGTCAATGCAGGCAGGCAGGCGCAAGTCAGGGACCGCAGCGGGCCGCTAGGACAGCATGGACTGCTGCACTGCCTTCTGCAGCGACTGCCGCGTCACCAGCAGGCACACCACCTCCTCCGAGCGCTTGGTGAGCCGCTTCCGGGCTTGGTCGTGCGTGACCATGGTCATGTCCCAGCCATTCACCTG
>NW_027538882.1:0-221 GCF_008692635.1 Crocuta crocuta
AGTACATCCATTGGAAGCATAGGGCAGGAAGTGCAGCTGCAAAGGTCCCACGGAGCTGTCAGGCTTCATCACCAGGTCTAGGCCAGGTCTCCAGCACACCACTGTCATGGACAACATTGCACAGCTCTGGCTGCTGCTATTTCACGCGAGAGGGCTTCATCATTTTACTTTCAACCTATATATATATCTTTATATTTTATATTTAAAGTGCATTTCTTATA
>NW_027538883.1:0-221 GCF_008692635.1 Crocuta crocuta
AGCCTGTTTCAGAGTCTGGAGCTCTCTCTCTGTCCCTCCTCTGCTTTCTCTCTCTCAGAAATAAACATTAAATTTTTTTTTAAAAAACAACAGCTTCTACCAAAGGAATTTCAAAAATGGTAGAGAGCAACACAGACAAATAGCACTTAGAACCACAGGTTTGGTCCATTACTTTCAAAGAGCTGTGGTAAGTAATCCATCATGCATTTGAGTCACATTTA
>NW_027538884.1:0-221 GCF_008692635.1 Crocuta crocuta
CCTGCTGTGTGGCTTTTACTTCCAGCTGTAGGATCATCCAGGTTCCAAGTAATACCCCTTCTCTTGTCCCCTTCAGGGAAAGATATGGAATTTCCATCAGATGAGCCCCCAATTTATAAATAGTACCTATTAAAGATTCTCAAATATTCCAATTTGAAAATACCATACCATCCGTGTCTTGCTGGGACTCAGACTGATACACTGAGATCCACCCATCACAG
>NW_027538885.1:0-221 GCF_008692635.1 Crocuta crocuta
GAGAGGACAGTCACCATCTCCTTGATTTTATGGCTCTCAGGTACTTTGCTGCAGCCTCCAGGTAAAACTGACTGGCAGAATAAGACAGCTTAGGTATGGGAAGGGTCTTGGCCCTCAGCATATCTTCGTACCTGCAATGGCAGATGACACAATGTCAGCTCGTTGCCACCCAATGGAAAGTTTCCTCCAAAATACAGCACAGAGCAAGTCACATACAATTC
>NW_027538886.1:0-221 GCF_008692635.1 Crocuta crocuta
AGGGCGGCCATGACTCTGGTTACAGAGCGGCCACAGCCGTCCTCATGGACACACGGTGCTTCTCCCTCCGGTTTCTGCCCAGGACCCAGTCTGGGCACCCATGGGCGCGGGGCCCTCTATTCAGCAGGTGGCGGCGGGTGGAAGGCGGGACTCCCGTGGGGGTAGGCATGGCAAGCGGGGACCGCAGTGATGCGTCCGCCGCCTGGCAAAGGCCACGTGGG
>NW_027538887.1:0-221 GCF_008692635.1 Crocuta crocuta
AGCCTCTGCACAGGGAACAATCAAAAATACTAAAAAAAAAAAAAAGAAAAAAATGGAATGGAGAGGGTATTTGCAATTGACATATCAGATAAAGCTTAGTATCCAAATTTGAAAGATGTTATCATAATGAACACTGAAAACCCAGATAACCCAGTGAAAAAGTGGGCAGAAGAAACGAAAACACATTTTTCCAAGAGGACATTCAGATGGCTAACAGAACC
>NW_027538888.1:0-221 GCF_008692635.1 Crocuta crocuta
AGCCGAAGTCAGACGCTTAACCGACGGAGCCACCCAGGCGCCCCAGTTTGTTGTTTAATATATACATATTATATATTTAATATTTACATTGTAGTTTTTCCAGCTTTGATTATTGTTGATCTTTAATTTTGTACCATTGTGGTTGAAAAATATACTTGGTAAGATTTTAGCCTTTTTAAAGTTGTAATATTTGTTATTTCCTGTTTATGTGATTTAAGCAG
>NW_027538889.1:0-221 GCF_008692635.1 Crocuta crocuta
CAAAGCTGGCATAAAGGGACGCAACGGGGAAAGGCTCTGAGCAGGTCAGACACCATCGATGCGGGTCCCCAGCTATGGACGGTGGGGCACGTGACAGCCACAGCCCGGAAGGAAGCCCCTCTTTAAAGGGTCAGGCACACCATGCCTTCCCATGTCAGGGTGATTGGCCCCATGTCTCTAAGAGGTGACTAAAATGACACAAAACAATCATTTGCCTTGAG
>NW_027538890.1:0-220 GCF_008692635.1 Crocuta crocuta
TGTAAAGATAAACCAGAGGTGCCTGGGTAGCTCATTCATTTAAGCATCTGACTTGATTTTGACTCAGGTCATGAACTCACAGTTGTGAGATCGAGCCACATATCAGGCTCCACACTGGGCATCGAGCCTGCTTGAGATTATCTCTCTTCTTCTCCCTCTGCCCCTCCCCTGTTTGTTCTCTCTCTCTCTCTCTCTCTCTCTCTCCCCCTCCCTCCCTCCC
>NW_027538891.1:0-221 GCF_008692635.1 Crocuta crocuta
CAAGCATGCATTTTGCTAAGAGTTTCACATATACTTTTTTTTTTTTAAGTTTATTTACTTACTTAGAGAGAGAGCAAACAGAACAGGGACAGCGAGAGAGAGAGAGAGAGAGCACAAGAGCAAAACCGAAACTCAAACAGGCATCACACTGTCAGTGTTGAGCCCAACAAGCCCATCGCAGGACTCGAACCCACGAATCATGAGGTCATGACCTGAGCCAA
>NW_027538892.1:0-221 GCF_008692635.1 Crocuta crocuta
CAGCAACGGACATGGGAGTGCAGTCGTCTCTTTGAGATTCTGGCTTCAATTCTTCTACACATGTACCCAGTAGTGGAATCGCTGGATCCAATGCTATTTCCATTTTTAATTTCAGGGGGAACCTCCACAATGTTTGCCATAATGGCTTAAAAAATCTTTTTAAATGTTTATTTGTCTTTGAGAGAGAGACAGAGCATGAGCAGGGGAGGGGAGGAGAGAGA
>NW_027538893.1:0-221 GCF_008692635.1 Crocuta crocuta
CACCATCAACCCCACTTGTGTGTCTGCTCTTCCCCATGCCATGCCCTTCCCGGCTTCTGTATAAGATTCGCGCCTCCTCAGTCCCGGTCCCTGTTGAGTCCTGTCCCCACTGGGCTAATGACAACTCAATCAGGGCTCAGGACCACCTGGTAAAATGGTGTGGTTCCCTGCCCCTCTCACCTCCCTATTGCTCAGTACACAGAGACTTTCAACTTTGTACC
>NW_027538894.1:0-221 GCF_008692635.1 Crocuta crocuta
CACTGTGTCTCCTGTTTTTCCTTGGGCTTCTTTGTTTCCTGCTGTCCCAATGCATGTGTGGACAATGAGATGTAGTGCACATCTTGAGCATAGGTACATGCATACATTCACAGCCAGCTGTGTGTGGCTTATCCTTAGAGCTGGCTGGTGTAGTATCTCTGAATCCTTTTGCATGCTGTGTTTGTTTCAGGGTTATTGTTTTGACAGTTGTCATTTCTAAG
>NW_027538895.1:0-221 GCF_008692635.1 Crocuta crocuta
CATTAAAGGTGCAGTTACCCTGGAGGGTGGAGGGCAAACCGAAGAGAAGGTGTGTGGGGGTGAGAGACCACTGATGCACCTGTTTTTCTCCTTTCTCAGGCGTGCTGAGCAATATGACCTGTTTCCTCCCCTCCGTTCCTCTCCTGTCTCCTCAGCGGCTGCACGATTTGTGGTCCAGGCCCAAGCCAGTGCTGTCTGCACTTCCCCCTGCAAACATCAAC
>NW_027538896.1:0-221 GCF_008692635.1 Crocuta crocuta
GCAATACCTTCTCCTCAGAGAATGGACCGATGATGGTGGAGTCTCTCATGTAGCAAGAAGGAAGGGAGACCCAGGTGACTGCCCTGGCCAACCCCAGAGCTCCTCTGAGGATCCCACCCAGGAGGTGGGGCCTATGAGCTGTGGAATGGGGGCCCATGAGCTGT
Source organism: Crocuta crocuta (assembly GCF_008692635.1). Taxonomy (NCBI): domain Eukaryota; kingdom Metazoa; phylum Chordata; class Mammalia; order Carnivora; family Hyaenidae; genus Crocuta; species Crocuta crocuta. The sequence goes on from NW_027538896.1 coordinate 165, forward strand.
GGAACCAGGGAACCAGGAAGCCTCCAGCACACTTGTTGAGGATAACTGTGGAGACTG
>NW_027538897.1:0-221 GCF_008692635.1 Crocuta crocuta
ATGGTAGTTTTCGTTTTTTTATTTATTTTGATAATAAATAATAAAATAAAATAAAATAATAAAATAATAAATAAATAAATAAATAAATAATAAATAAATAATAAAATAATAAAATAAAATATTTATTATTTTATTTTATTATTTTATTTATTTATTTTTTATTTATTTTGAGAGAGAGAGAGAATAGGTATGAGTAGGGAAGGTGGAGAGAGAGAGAGAGA
>NW_027538898.1:0-221 GCF_008692635.1 Crocuta crocuta
CTGGAAACGCAGCTCTGTTCTCTGTCCTGAGGTAGCTGCAGAGGCCCTGAGTCCTCTGGAGGCAACAGAAGCCCTTCCTGGTTCTCAGGTGCCCTGGGTCAGAAAAGCCGGTGGCGCGCCCTCTGCCGGCCATTACTGTACATGCAGAGGAACTCGCCCCTCCCGGCTTGTGGTGTTCGCACGCCATCTGCTGGCCACCTTGGGAATTCCTGCAATATTGA
>NW_027538899.1:0-221 GCF_008692635.1 Crocuta crocuta
TTGTCGACAAGCCCACCTGACCGACCGGCCATCACTGCTGCACTCGTGTGACTGCCTCTCTTTCATGTGACGCCTGGCCCACGGGAACGCAACGCCCATCACTGCTGTGCTCATGGGAGTTCCGCGGTCACTTGAGGCCCGGCCCACGTGACCACGAGGCCCATACAGCTACGTCCAAGTGACTGCCCCGCGTTCATGTGACGCCTGGCCCACGTGACCGC
>NW_027538900.1:0-221 GCF_008692635.1 Crocuta crocuta
GGGGCTCCAAATCCCCTGTGGTCTGGCCAAGGAGGAACAGAAGGGCTGGAAGGCAGAGGAGGCCTGGCTTCATCTTGTGCTCTTAGCTGGAGCCACTGGCGTCTACACAGAGCCCAGGGGCTTCTTATAGTGCCCAGTGGGGATTTCCCCACGTCCAGTTTGTAGGAAAAGAGGAAGTCACCAGGGAGCATGTGACCACCCCAGGAGGGTCAGGACACCCA
>NW_027538901.1:0-221 GCF_008692635.1 Crocuta crocuta
CCAGGGGAGTCGAGGAAGCCCCAGGGGCAGAGGCAGCGGCGCGCAATGTGGACACCATGAGGCGAACGGAACGAGAGATGGACGAGCTAGAGGTCCCTGGGAAAGGCCGGCGACCTCACCAGGCCGTCACCGGGCGCCCTGACTCTTTGTGCCCTGCCCCCCGCCCCAGGCCCGGGACCCCACCCCCCCGGAGCCCTGGAGCGGCAGCGCGCCCCCCGGAG
>NW_027538902.1:0-221 GCF_008692635.1 Crocuta crocuta
CCCAGCCTGGCACCCAGCCCCCCACACCCAGCCTGGCACACTGCCCCTTGCCCCCAGCCTAGCACACCGCCTCCTGCACCCAGGCTCCCACATGCCCAGACAGTCCAACTGGAAGCCAGGGTCCACCAGGGCCTGGCTGGCACCCAGCATCCCCACACCCAGACTGGCATACCACCCCTCACACCCAGCCTGGCACCCAGCCCCCTGCACCCAGCCCCCCC
>NW_027538903.1:0-221 GCF_008692635.1 Crocuta crocuta
CATTCTGTGTCCCCCTCACTTCACAGGGCACACCTCCCACACTGTCCCCACAGTCACACAGGGACACACCACACTGTCCCCACAGTCACACAGGCACACACCACACACTCCGCACAGTCACACACGGACACACCACACACTCCGCACAGTCACACGAGGACACACCACACTGTCCACACCCACAGACACACCACACTCCCTGACGTCACACCCTCGCAGGG
>NW_027538904.1:0-221 GCF_008692635.1 Crocuta crocuta
CCTACGCCCGGCGAAGGACCGGGGCGGCCGGCTCCTACCTGGAGAAGCCTAAGCGCCCGTCAGGCGACCTCGTTATCCCGTTAGGCCTCCGCTCGGTCTAGGGCAAGGGTCAACGGATGCAGTGGCCTCAGCTGAGCCCACCAACTTCAGGCCGGTCCCCAAGGGCCACTCGCACTGAGTCCACACCGAACGCCTTCCCCGGGGCGCTGCGCGGTCGGCCC
>NW_027538905.1:0-221 GCF_008692635.1 Crocuta crocuta
GGGCCGGGCCCCAGGTGACCAAGCAGGGAGGGAGTCAGATCGGTGACCGGTGCTCAGGCAGCAGCCACTTTAATAACGTATGTGACCCCAAACCCACACCAGGTCGCGAGTGTCAAGTCCCATGCGTCCACAACCTGGAGCAGCTGGCGGCTGAAGGTCCTCATCACTTTATCTGACCACCAGACCGCTTTCATGCCCAGGCACGCGAGGGCCCTCCCCGG
>NW_027538906.1:0-221 GCF_008692635.1 Crocuta crocuta
CCTCCTCACTCAGTACCTTTGGGACGCCGCCTCACCACGCCCAGCCGCCACTTGAGCGACACCGCCAGCATCGGATTCTGGGGGCCCTGGGGGCGCAGGGCCAGGGCCACTACCCGCCCAAGTCTTCCTGCACTCCTGGAGCCCGGTGCTCCTCTGTGCGCTGCGCTCCGGAGCCGCCTGTGCTAACTGGCAGAGGCTGGGCGCTCCCAGCCTCCACCCTC
>NW_027538907.1:0-221 GCF_008692635.1 Crocuta crocuta
CCCTCTCTGATTGAATCTGCTCTCTGGGCTCCCTCCATAACAGCCTATGTTCCTTTACTCAGGGGCCCTTAACTCCTGTTCACAGAGTTGAGACCAGAAGTATTACATGAGCAGCATCTGCAAAGAAGGGAGAATGGAGGGTCACTTGTGTCCAAGGCACTTCTCTGCTCAATGTGTAGGTCAGTGCTCTGAGCCTCAATGTCCTGGAGGATCACACACAC
>NW_027538908.1:0-221 GCF_008692635.1 Crocuta crocuta
CCTGAAAACACTGCTCTTTCGTCATTGGTTATTGCCTATGTATATTGCCGAGTTGAGTATCAACTCAGTGAAACAACAATTAGGGGGAAAGTTTGACAGTTATTGAAAACATGCTGGGTCCAAAGAAGTAAGTCCAAGGTCTCGACTATGACAAACACCCCTGTGTGCATGCAGCATTCACTTACCAGATTGTTTCACTAAGGTCGCTATGTTTGAAAACA
>NW_027538909.1:0-221 GCF_008692635.1 Crocuta crocuta
CAATAAACTATTTGTAAAAAAATAAATAAATAAATAAATAAATAAGACATTAAAATTGTCCAGTTTGCTTTATATAAGTATAGCTACTCCAGCTTTCTCTTGACTTCCAGTAGCACGATATATATTTCTCTTTCATTACTCTCAATCTGAAGGTGTCCTCAGGTCTAAAATGAGTTTCCTGTATACAGCAAATAGATGGATCTTGTTTTTTATCCATTCTG
>NW_027538910.1:0-221 GCF_008692635.1 Crocuta crocuta
CTCCGCGCCTCTGCGGGCTCTGCGCGCCCTCTCCCTTCTCGGCTCTCCCGAGGCCGGGCACGCCCACCGCCGCTGCAAGCATTCGGGGCCCCCGTGTCCGAGTTACACCCCGTCTCCCAAACGGCCGCCAGTCCCAGCTGCACACCCGGGGCTGGTCCAGGTACCCGCAGCTCGGAGCGCAGTACAAAGAGGCCTGCGCCCCCCGCCGCCTCGCCGCCGCC
>NW_027538911.1:0-221 GCF_008692635.1 Crocuta crocuta
CTGATGAGGAGGCTACCCACTCCAGGATGCACAGGACAGTCCCCACGGTGGGGATCATGAGACCAAACCTCGGCCTCGCTGAGACTATTGGCCAGACCCTGAAGCAAATACTAAGCCTGACCAGAACACTACAATGCACCCTCAATTCAGCCCTCTGAATCGATCACTGCTCGGCTGCTGTTTCAGAGGCTGTGTCCTTCTGTGGCTGCTCCTAACCCTAG
>NW_027538912.1:0-221 GCF_008692635.1 Crocuta crocuta
CCGGCCGCCTGCTCCCCGGCCGCCCGCCCGCAGCCGCAGCCGCTGCGCCGCTTCCTCCCCCCCTTCCCTCTTTGCCTTCTCCTGCTTCGCCTGCTCGGGAGCCGAGGTTGGCAAACCAGCACCTGCTGCTGGAGATCACCGAGAACTGAAACAGGAAACCCCGCGCCAAGGGGAAAACCCGGGAGGCGTGGAGAGGGGTGAGGGGAGCTGCTGGCACCTGC
>NW_027538913.1:0-221 GCF_008692635.1 Crocuta crocuta
CGACCTCTCCAACGGCCACTTGGACGCCTTCCGCCTCTCTCTGACCCGCTTCTGGGAGCAGTCAGCCCCCGCCGGCCCGCCGGTCGCCCCCCTGGGCCCCCCGGACGACGACGAGGAGGAGGGGGCCCCCAGCACGCCTCGGGCGGAAGGGGCACTGGAGTCCTCTTAGAGAGGGCCGGCGCCCATGCCAAGCAGTGGGATGCGCATGCGCGGGCCCTGCC
>NW_027538914.1:0-221 GCF_008692635.1 Crocuta crocuta
GTATCAGTTAATGACATATGTCCTAAGAGACCTGCATGTAGAATATATATTGAATCCTGCAGCTCAATAGTAAGAAACTACTCATCCAATTTAATAATGGGAAATGCCGCTGAGTAGACATTCCTCCAAAGAAAAGAACAAAGAAAAGAAAAACCATTGGCCAACAATGTTTACCATCAATCGTTAGGATGGACGTGCAGTCAAAGCCACAAGGAGATTCG
>NW_027538915.1:0-221 GCF_008692635.1 Crocuta crocuta
TCTTAAGTGTGTTCAAACTTAAAAAGGTATAAAATGTTTACTAAGAGGGGTGTCTCAGTGGCTCAGTCAGTTAAGTATCAGAGTCGTATTTTGTCTCAAGTCATATTTCACAGTTCATGAGATCAAGCCCCCAAATCAGCCTGCACTGGGTGTGGAGCCTGCTGGGGATTCTCTCTCTCTTCCTGTCCCTCTATCTCTCCCCTGCTTGTGCATGCTGTCTC
>NW_027538916.1:0-221 GCF_008692635.1 Crocuta crocuta
AACCCAGTAGGAGAAGAGAAACAATAAAAATCAGGGCAGAAATAATCAATATAGAATCCAAAAAAACAGTCAAACAGATGAATGAAACCAAGAGTTGATTGTTTGGAAAAATAAACAAAACTGATAAACCTATAGCCAAGCATCTCAAAAACTAAAGAGAGAACACCCAAATAGATAAAATCATGAATAAAAATGGATTTATTACAACCAATCCCTCAGAA
>NW_027538917.1:0-221 GCF_008692635.1 Crocuta crocuta
CTTCCTTACCGATTTGGATGCCCTTTATTCATTTTTCTTGTCTGACTGCTGTAGCTAGGATTTCCTGTGTTGTGGAATAAAAGTGGTGAGAGTGGGCATCTTTGTCTTGTTCCTGACCTTAGGGGGAAGCTCTGGTCTTCAGCATTATGATATTAGCTGTGGGTTTTTCATATATGGCTGTTGTTATGTTGAGGTAGGTTGCCTCTAAACCTACTTTGTTG
>NW_027538918.1:0-221 GCF_008692635.1 Crocuta crocuta
GAAGAAGAAAACCAAAACGGGAGGCATCACCATCCCAGACTTCAGACTCTACTACAAAGCTAACATCATCAAGACAGTATGGTACTAGCACAAAAACGGACACATAGACCAATGGAATAGAATAGAAAACCCAGACTTTGACCTACAAATATATGGCCAACTCATCTTTGACAAAACGGGAAAGAGTATCCAATGGAAAAAAGACAGTCTCTTTAACAGAT
>NW_027538919.1:0-221 GCF_008692635.1 Crocuta crocuta
CACTGACCTCCAGGAAGGAGGGCCCCGCGGGGGAGGGTGGACGGAAACGGGACCGCACGGGGTCAGAGGGAGCTCCCGCTGGGGACACAGGCCTCCTTCAGGACCACGTCCCACGGCAGGAGGAGACGGTTCCTGAGGGACGAGCCTCCTGCCTGATGGGACTCCAGGTGGGTCCGCAGCTGAGCAAATGCTACCCTGCAGGCCTGGCCCTTTCTGACCTC
>NW_027538920.1:0-221 GCF_008692635.1 Crocuta crocuta
TGCAAAATTTCTCAACAAAATACTAGCCAACTGAATCCAACAATACATTAACAGAGACATTCACCACGATCAAGTGGGATTTATTCTCGGGCTGCATGAGAGGTTCAATATTTGTAAACCAATCAACATGATACACCACATTAATAAAAGAAAGGATAGAAGCCATATGATCCCTCCAATAGATGCAGAAAAAGCATTTGACAAAGTACAATATCCATTCA
>NW_027538921.1:0-221 GCF_008692635.1 Crocuta crocuta
GCCCTCTTGGCCCTTCCCACAATCCATCAATTCTCCCACGGCCCTTTGCTTCGCCATCTTGGCCCTTCCCGCAATCCATCACTTTGCCCACAGTCCTTTGCTCCTTCGCCATCTTGTCCTCTCCCAGAATCCCTTGCTTCACCGTTTTCAGAGTCTCCCACAATGCTTTGCCTCTCCACCATCTTCACTCCCATAGTCCTTTGCTTTGCCGCCATCTTGGC
>NW_027538922.1:0-221 GCF_008692635.1 Crocuta crocuta
AAAAAAAAAGCTTTTCTAATTTGGTATTTTTAGACTTGCAGAAATATTGATGCTAATCCAAATGTTTGTTAAGTTTATGTGTCTTGGGTTAACTTACAGTAAATAAAATAAAATCCACCTTAAGTTTATAAAGTATTCCTTCAGATTTGCCAGCATTAAGCATAATACAGACATACAACTCTTATTCTCTTTGGAATTAATAAACAAGTAACTTCATGTTA
>NW_027538923.1:0-221 GCF_008692635.1 Crocuta crocuta
TGAGCTGAAATCAAGAGTCAGACACAACCAACTGAGCCACCCAGGAGCACCAAGCAAGCAGTTATTTTAAAGTATGTTTATTTCTATTACCTACTTTTTCCCTGTCAGCTCTCATTCTCATTGTCTCCTCAGGTAACTGGTCATTTTTTATAGAGTGCCAGACATGTATTTGGAATCATGAAGACATAACTGAAGGCCTCACATGATATCTTCTTTCTCCA
>NW_027538924.1:0-221 GCF_008692635.1 Crocuta crocuta
TCTTATTCAGTCTAATAAGCTCCATTTGTTCACCATATTTCAGCTCTACTTTAACCAAGACCCTTTTACGCCTGCATTTCATTAAATTTGTATTGAAGTAACCCTAGAAAAAAAATTAAAAAATAAAAAACCAAAAACTAAAACAAACCCTATGTGAAAAAGGTATTGAACACAAATAATCACAAGTTATCTTTCAATAAATAAATAAATAAATAAATAAA
>NW_027538925.1:0-221 GCF_008692635.1 Crocuta crocuta
TGGTGGCCGAGAAAGTGGTCACCAGGGCTAGCAGGACAAGTTCAGGGCTGAGACCCATTCACTGAGGACTTGAAGACCTGTGCACTGAGCTATTGATCTAGGAAGTGAAGAGTTGCAGCCTAGGATTGGGCCACCAGAGTCAGCTTAAGAAAGGAGGCTCTGGGGCACCTGGGTGGCTCAATCGGTTGGGCATCCAACTGCGGCTCAGGTCATGATCTCAC
>NW_027538926.1:0-221 GCF_008692635.1 Crocuta crocuta
GATAGTGCAGAGCCTGCTTGGAAATCTCTCTCTCCCTCTCTCTGCTCCTCCCCGCTTATGTGTATTCACTCATTCTCTCTCTCTCTCTCTCTCTCAAAATGAATAAATTAATATATATGTATTATATGTATATAATATGTATGATATATATATATAGATATATATATATATCTATATATATATATATATATATCCCATTTATAGAAATGTCTCCTCCAAGC
>NW_027538927.1:0-221 GCF_008692635.1 Crocuta crocuta
GGACCGGGTTCTTGTCCATGAGAGGACGCGCTGGCTCCCAGGCTGTGGGTTGTCCACCACCCAACCCCGGATGAGCCCTGCTGCGTGAGGTGGTGCCGTCTGGAGCAGGCGGCCGTGGGGACCCAGGGCCCAGAGGGGAGCGGGGCACAGGAGAGGGGAGCCAGGCCCCTCAGCAGCGCTGTCTCCTGCCATTTGGCCCCAACTTGCATCCCCTCCAGGCC
>NW_027538928.1:0-221 GCF_008692635.1 Crocuta crocuta
ACATTTCAGGAGAGGTCTGGGAGTACTCACTTATAAGAAGAGTTTATTTACATGAGAGGCAATCACCTTAGGAACCAAAGACCATGAGCCAGTGAAACTTGTATTCCTTTGTATATTCTCTCTGTGGTGACTTCTCTGTACCCTGGCCAGAAGGAGTGGATGTGAGAGTGATTTCCAGACAGCTTAGGTAATAGGAATCTATGCCTTGTGTCTTTAGAGCC
>NW_027538929.1:0-222 GCF_008692635.1 Crocuta crocuta
CCTGGAGCCTGCTTCAGATCCTGTCTCTGCCCCTCTCTGCCCCTCCGCTGTACACACACTCTCTCTCTCTCTCAAATATAAACATTAAAAAAATTAAAAAAAAAAAAGTTTCCCAGGCAAACAAACATTAAAGGAATTCGTGACCACTAAATCAGCTCAGCAAGAAAGTTGAATGGGCACTCTGTAAGGACAGAAAAGATGACGAAGATTTAAAAAAAAAAA
>NW_027538930.1:0-221 GCF_008692635.1 Crocuta crocuta
TATTTATTTATTTATTTATTTATTTATTTATTTTTGAGAGAGAGCACAAGCAGGGGAGAGGCAGAGGGAGAAAGGAAAGGAGAATGTCAAGCAGAGCCCACACTCAGCACAAAGCCCAATGTGCGGCTCAATTTACACAACCATGAGACAATGACCTGAGCCTAAATCAAGAGTTGGACACTCAACCAACTGAGACATCCAAGCACCTCTGAAACTTTAAA
>NW_027538931.1:0-222 GCF_008692635.1 Crocuta crocuta
TACAGATATGCACACACACACATATTCACACAATGGAATGTTACTTGGCCATAAAAAAAAAAAAAAAGATCTTGTCATTTGCAACATGGATGGGCCTAACATATTATGCTAAAGAAGTCAGACCAAGAAAGGTAAAATACCACATGCTTTCACTTACATGTGCAATCTAGAACACCATATGAACAAAACAAAAACCAGACTCCTAAATACGGAGAACAAATT
>NW_027538932.1:0-221 GCF_008692635.1 Crocuta crocuta
GTTAGGGCCCTTTTCTCCCTAGCTGCTTTCAGAATTCTCTCTTTTACCTTATATTTTGCCATTTTCACTATGATATGTCCTGCAGAAAATAGGATCAAATTATGTCTGTGGGGAGTTCTCTGTGCCTCTTGAGTTTCAGGGTCTACTTTTCTCCCCAGGTTGGGGAATTTCTCTGGTATAATTTGTTCCAGGAATCCTTCAGCACCTTTCCCTCTCTCTTC
>NW_027538933.1:0-222 GCF_008692635.1 Crocuta crocuta
AAATTTCAAGAAACTTAAATATCTGTTTGTTTTGAAAGAGAAGGACAGGGCCAGTGTGGGGAAAGGCTGGAAGAGAACCCAAGCAGGCTCCGGGTTCTTACTGAGATTTGATCTGGGCTCCAACTCCCAACTGTGCGATCCCAACCGGAGCCCAAACTGAGAGTGGGAGGAATGGACCCAGGGAGAACCACTGTCCCACCGCAGTCCCGAATCCAAAAATTC
>NW_027538934.1:0-222 GCF_008692635.1 Crocuta crocuta
AAAATAACTTTCAGCAATAGGAAATAAGGCAGAGGCTGGGAGCCACGTTGTCCTCTGTGGGGAGGGACTTGAGTGGGAAGAAATCTATGAAGAAAGGTCGATGGTTGCTGGGGCGCATGGGTGGCTCAGTAGGTTAAACATCTGACTCTTGATTGCAGCTCAGATCATGATCTCACAGCTTCTGTGATTGAGCCCCGTGTCGGAGGCTCCACGTTGATAGCA
>NW_027538935.1:0-222 GCF_008692635.1 Crocuta crocuta
AAAGAAAAGAGACGGAAAGAAAAGAAAAGGGAAGAGAAGAGAAGAGAAGAAAAGAAAAGAGAAGAAAAGAGAAGAGAAGAAAAGAGAAAAAAGAAAAGAGACGAAAAGAGAAGAAAAGAAAAGAGAAGAAAAGAGAAAAAAGAAAAGAAAAGGGACAGTCAGGCAGACAGCCTCCCCGGAACCTGGGATCACTCTGGGGATGGATGGAACTGGGCATTTCTT
>NW_027538936.1:0-222 GCF_008692635.1 Crocuta crocuta
AAACCAACTTGACAATAAACTATTTATAAATAAATAAATAAATAATATAAATTTAAAAAAATGAATTAAGCCTCTTAGTGTTTCTGCCTGCTCATTTCATTTCCAATTTCACTTCTTCCCCACCCTGACATTTCTCTCTTACTATATGCTCTTCCATCAGCACTGTATACACCCAGCTATTTGTAGCTGGGAATTCTGGTTCTATGCTTTAGACTGTCCTTT
>NW_027538937.1:0-222 GCF_008692635.1 Crocuta crocuta
AACCTTCATCATGTTTATAAATTTAGAGTCCAAGGGTAATTTTAATCTTAAACAGTCACAGTAATTTATTCCAGGCTTCTTATCTATTTAGTTTGATTCAGCTCCAAATGTCAACAACCATACCCACAATTCATTACTACACACACTTCTTTTGTTTGCTATATTTATTTGCTTTCTCATGGTTCTGTCCCTCACAACTTAATTGTGAGTACCTTGAGCCCA
>NW_027538938.1:0-222 GCF_008692635.1 Crocuta crocuta
GAAATTCCAAGAAGAATTGACAGCTAATGAACTGCTCAAAACACACATAAGCAACATAACTGAACAAGATGTTAGAACAATAATGGTAAAATTAATAGCAGGGCTTGAAAAAACCTAGGGGACATCAAAGAAACTATGGCTACAAGGAACATGGAGCATAAAAATAGGCATGATGAGTTAAAAAATGCGATAAATGAGATACATAATAAATTGGAGGCATCC
>NW_027538939.1:0-222 GCF_008692635.1 Crocuta crocuta
CAGGCGAAAAATTGGTAAGTCGTTATGCTAGGTCTTGTTTCAGAAACACTTAGCATGTGATCTTAAGTTTCATAGTCAAATGGGTCTATAAGAATCTGTACTGTAATTTCACATATGAGTTAGGAACTTGAGCCAATTAAATACTTCTTTTAGGGATGTGTAAGAAGTCAGCTTTCAATCTAGATGTTGGGTGGCAAACTGTCCCAGTTCGCAGAACTTAGG
>NW_027538940.1:0-222 GCF_008692635.1 Crocuta crocuta
CTAAAATATATTAACTATAACTATATAATATATTTATATTATAATAATGTGAAAATAAATTACATATATATTTTATTCATTTATAAATTTATTTATAAATAAATTTATAAATAATTTATTTATAAATTAATTTATTTATAAATAAATTTATAAATAAATTATTTATAAATTAATTTATAAATAATTTATTTATTATTTATTATATATATATATATATAAGGA
>NW_027538941.1:0-221 GCF_008692635.1 Crocuta crocuta
ATCTATCTATCTATCTATCTATCTATCATCTATCTATCATCAATCTATCTAAATAGGTATAATACATATAAATAGATATATAGATATATACATAGATACAATAGATACAATAAATATCATATATAATATACATATAGCACTTATTCATATTTTAGAGAGAGAGAAAGAGATAGTGAAAGCAAGGGAAGGGCAGAGAGAGAGGGAGACACAGAATCTGAAGC
>NW_027538942.1:0-222 GCF_008692635.1 Crocuta crocuta
AAGCAGCTTTGGGTGCTAAGACAAAGTCTGTTCGGAGAGAATTGCCAAAGTGTAGGCCTGCCCTCAAAGGGCTCATGGGAGAGGCTGGCAATACACGAAGAGGCTCTCTCTTATATTAGTATGTCAGGGCCAAAGAGAAACTCTTGCCCTCCTTTGCTCTCAGCTCAATATTATTCCCTGAATGAGATTTTGCTTAAGAATTTCAAGCTTGCAATAGAAGAA
>NW_027538943.1:0-222 GCF_008692635.1 Crocuta crocuta
TGTTCTCTGGCTCAATAATCTACTTTCCAACAAAAGTAAGGACGTCTTCAAGGAGCAAGACACCTAGCCCTTTTCAGGGGAAGAGCAAACATGTCTGGAACTGTGCCCTAGAAAGCCCGGATTTGGATCGACTGGTCGAAACCAAAGCAAATAAGCTCCCTTGAAACCGGCCAAGCCACAAAGGAGAAATCTGAAGACTCTTCCTTGAGAGACACACACACA
>NW_027538944.1:0-222 GCF_008692635.1 Crocuta crocuta
AAGCTGGGAAATTTTACTTCTGCTGGCCTGTTAATTAGAAATATGGCAATCAGCTCAGCAGTGCCTTGAAGATAGCCAGGGCTCTGCGCTCAAACGTCCAGTGGCTTATTTTATACCCCAAATACCCCGTGATCACATTCCGATGATTGTGTTTTACTCTTACATCCCCTGGCTGTAACGTCTTTGAGCAATGGGTTAATCAGTCACTCGACAGCACAGGCT
>NW_027538945.1:0-222 GCF_008692635.1 Crocuta crocuta
CCCTTATCTGTACCTTAACTATAAATTAGGCTCTTCTGACATGGGGCCAGGCTTAATTGTAACTCTTTTGTTCTTAGCGCCCTTTAGTGTCTAAGTCTTGGATCTGCAAGGCCCATAGAAAGAGGCTTTTGACAATGATCCACAAAGTTTCATCTAAAATCTCTTTTGTCAAGGCAATAATATGCTTTTCCTTATGAGGTATCTGTGTTCAGAATATGGGTC
>NW_027538946.1:0-222 GCF_008692635.1 Crocuta crocuta
AAGTTTTTACTGTTTTCTGAAGACACCATTGTGGGGGTATAATAACTGGGAATGAATAAAACTTGCCTCCCTGTGGTTCACACTCTAAAAGATTAATTATAAACTGTAGCGTAAGTAAGGCATATTTAGATTAAGTATATGGTCATCTAATGAGCCAAAGTAATTTTTGAATTTCTGTTTGAGATAAAACCAACTTCAGAGAACTTCATGACAGAAACAGCA
>NW_027538947.1:0-221 GCF_008692635.1 Crocuta crocuta
TCCATGACCCTCCATTGTTGATACTTAGCTTCTCTGCTCCGTTGTGACAAACCAGAAAGAATGGAAGCTTCAAAGCCAAATACAAGTTTATTTGAAGGTTTTAGACATTGGAATCCAGGCAACACAGATTCGGGAGGTACCTGAAATGTGCTCTGAGGGAGCAGGAAAAAGAGGCCAGGGGCCACTTGTGGGGATGAGCACTGGGTGTTATATGGAAACCA
>NW_027538948.1:0-222 GCF_008692635.1 Crocuta crocuta
AAGGCCACGGGCCTTTTGAAAGGAGGCAGCAGTCGAGCTACACAAACCGTCTGTATAGTATGGGGTGAGGTGGCGGGGTGTAGGGTCCTTCTCTCAAACAAAAAAAGCACAAAATAAAGAGGCCGTGAGATGAGTCTTGCCTCCTGTTTTAAAAGATCAGTACAGGGATCCCAGGTCCAAACCGACAATCTTAGCGTCTGAGATGTTTTTAGGCAAGCCTTC
>NW_027538949.1:0-222 GCF_008692635.1 Crocuta crocuta
AAGTAGTACATGGGCATGTGCAGTCGAGGGTCCTCACGGATGAGCATGATCAAGAGGGCATTACCCATCAGGGAGGTGAGGAAGATCATGAACACCATGGAAAAGAGGAACAGATGGATCCGAGTGTAGTTAAAGAGCCCTAGAAGAATGAAGTTTGTCCCTGTGGAGTTATTTGTATCTTCCATGGCTCCAGTCATGCCTGGAAGACAATGAATAATTAGG
>NW_027538950.1:0-222 GCF_008692635.1 Crocuta crocuta
CCCGCCTCGGCCCGCACCCTGGCGCTCGCCGCGCTTCTTACACACGGTCGCCGCCCCCGCCTGCCCTCCGCGCCGGGGCTCCCTGCGCGGCCCCCGCCCCACCCTCTCCGGACGACAAGACACCCGCGGGCGCCTTTGCCTCGCCCCCACGCGGGACCTGCGGGCCCGGGCGGCCCGGGACCGGCAGCCTCCGCGCGAACGCTCATCTACATACGCCACGCC
>NW_027538951.1:0-222 GCF_008692635.1 Crocuta crocuta
ACATATATGTATGTATGTGTGTATGTGTATATATATACACATATACGTATGTATGTGTGTATGTATATATATATACACATATATGTGTGTATGTGTGTATGTGTATATATATATATATACACATACACACATACACACATATATGTGTATATATATATACATACACACATACATACGTATATGTGTATATATATACACATACACACATACATACATATATGT
>NW_027538952.1:0-222 GCF_008692635.1 Crocuta crocuta
ACCCAAACGGGCTCAGCCTCCCCTCTTCAAACCTTCTCCTTCCTCGGACGGCCGCACCGGAACTCAGGCCACACCAGCCTGCTCTGGGGACCTCGTGTACGGGGAAGGACAAGAGACCTGACTTCTCTCCGGCTGCCACCGGCTTGTGCATGAGTAGACCAGCACCCCCGCCCATCTTGAGGTCTCACGTAACCTACACGTGTTCTGCCCCACGCAAGGTGA
>NW_027538953.1:0-221 GCF_008692635.1 Crocuta crocuta
CAAACCAGTAAACACATACAAAGGAAAAAAGACCAGAAGGAAGAAATACATCAAAATGTTAACGCTTGTTATATCTGACAGGGATATTGCAAATTATTGCTGTCTTATTTTTGCTTGTCTACATTTGCCATATATTTTTAATAAGCATATATTGCTTTTGTAATAAGAAAAAGCAATAAGATGAATGGATCAAGAAGATGTGGTTTATCTATACCATGGAA
>NW_027538954.1:0-222 GCF_008692635.1 Crocuta crocuta
ATTCAAAGCCATTGTTTTCTTGTTGATTTTCTGTTTAGATGATCTTTCCATTGTTTTAAGTGGTGTGTTGAAGTCCCCTACTATAATGGTGTTATCAAGGGGTTTCTGTATGTTTGTGATTGATTTATATATTTGGGGACTTGCACCTTTGGAGGATAAATGTTTACAATTGTTAGGTTTTCTTGGTGGATAGACCCCTTAATTATGATATAATTCCCTTCT
>NW_027538955.1:0-222 GCF_008692635.1 Crocuta crocuta
ACTATCTGTATTTTAAAGTCTACATGGGAGATGGTCAATGTATCCAACCAAGGGACCATATTGAAAAAAAATACTAAGCAATGTAGATGGGGAATGCATATTATCTTTTGGGAAAGATTTTTTTATGCATTTATATTAATATAATAGCAAAAATTAAAAACATTACTGCCATTGATGTGAGGGACATAAGGTGCTTATTAAAAATTCATGAAACTCTTTTAA
>NW_027538956.1:0-222 GCF_008692635.1 Crocuta crocuta
CTTCTCCCACTCTGAAGGTTGTCCTTTAGTTTTGTTGATTGTTTTCTTGCAATAAAATGTATTAACAGGGCCCAGTGACTCATTATTTTTATTTCAGACAATATTTGTATTGTTCCCAGGAAGTGTAACCACACCTAGATAGATGAACAAAATGATATGTAAATGAATGTTGTGGAGAATATGAGAGATACTCACTTTTATGAACTTTCAAGGTCATTTTGA
>NW_027538957.1:0-222 GCF_008692635.1 Crocuta crocuta
GGCTGCACGCCGCTCGCCCTGCCCCCCGCCCAGGCCCAGCCCCGCGCCCCGCGCCCCGCGCCCCGGGCCTCACTTCTCCACATCCGCCGACTTCATGATGTGCGTTTTGGCCGCCGTCAGCTTCCAGGGCCCGAAGGAGAAGTCCTGGTGGCTGCTCTGGAAGCCGTGGATCATCATGGCCGAGGTGGCGCCGGAGCGGACCTCCCCGAACAGGCCGGAGCA
>NW_027538958.1:0-222 GCF_008692635.1 Crocuta crocuta
AAAAAAAAAAATACGAAAAAATAAAAGTCTAGGACCAGATAAATTCACCAGTGAATTCTACTAGACATTTATTTATTTATTTATTTATTTACAAATACTTTATTGTCAAATTAGTTTCCAAATAACACCGAGTGCTCATCCCCACAAGTGCCCTCCTTCATGCCCATCCCCTCCTCACCCCACATCCATCATTCCTAAGTTTTTGTCAGCATTCAAGAGTCT
>NW_027538959.1:0-222 GCF_008692635.1 Crocuta crocuta
CGGGGCTGCGCGTTGGTGTCTCTGCTCCGCGCCAACTCGGTTCCCGCCGCGTCCTCACACGGTCCTGGAGCAGGGGCCCGGGCGGCGCTCGGACTCCCGCCACTGTGGCCACGCGGGGTCTCCCCCACCCCAGTTCTGCGTTCGGGTCGCGGTGTCAGTGCCGTGTGTGACACGGCATCGTGGGGGAGTTGCGTGCGATGGCCCCGGATGTGCAGATCGCCC
>NW_027538960.1:0-222 GCF_008692635.1 Crocuta crocuta
ATAAGTGGTTGCCAGAGATGATAGTGCGCTGGAAGGGTGAAATGGGTCAAGGATCAAAATGTACTAACTTCTACTTCTAAAATAAATAAATCATGGGGATATAATGGGCAGCACGGCAACTCTAGTAGTAACACTGTATTGCATACCTGGAAGTTGGTAAGAAAGTAAATCTTAAAAACTCTTCTCACAAGAAAAACATTCTGTATGTATGGCAAGGATCTT
>NW_027538961.1:0-222 GCF_008692635.1 Crocuta crocuta
GAAAGATATCTCCGCAGTATCAGGCATTCAATTAGAAATTAGTTTCGCTATGTTGGCTGTGTATTGAAACTCTGGCATGGACGTAAGACATGAGTGTATATACTCAACTCGGTGAAAGGAAACAGTGGCGAACACACCATTCCTTAACCTCATGATTCGTCTGGTTGACGGTTATTGAAACCGAATGCGGAGCTCAATGAAGGAAGTGCAGGTAGCTCCACT
>NW_027538962.1:0-222 GCF_008692635.1 Crocuta crocuta
ATCACAATCTTTTTTATTAAAATCTTACTACAAAAATCATTTATTGAGAAATTCCATCAGCTTCATCTATAAAGCATTTCATCACTACTAGCAAGTAGTAATAATATGAACCTAATAAATATTTTTGTCAGTGAGATTTTTCATATTATCCAAGACATTCTTAGAGTCTACTACTAGTGAACTAAGAACGCCTACTACTAGTGAACTAAGAATTCCTTTTCA
>NW_027538963.1:0-222 GCF_008692635.1 Crocuta crocuta
CCTCCTTCAACCGATAAAGAGCAGCAAGAAGAGCCAACATACCACCCATATCTTTATGTATAGGGAAATAAACAATCTCACACTTTCAGAGCCAGCCCCCAAGGCCACACCAGAAAAAGACTGTCTAGGGCAAGATGGTTGGGAGCAGTAATCTACTGTCAGTGAAAATACTGCAAATACCACACCCCCAGCACCACTCCATGATGTGAAATAGTGAGAACA
>NW_027538964.1:0-222 GCF_008692635.1 Crocuta crocuta
GCTTAACCGACTAAGCCACACAGGCGCCCCTGAATAAAAGACTTTTAAATCGCGTTGGGGGAAAATGACAGCCACATGCAAAAGGAAGAAACTGGACCACTTCTTGACACCATACACAAAAGTAAACTCAAAATGGACTTAATTCTTACATGGGAAACCTGAAATCATAAAACTCCTGTTTGCAAACACAGTCAATCATATCAGATAAAGGGTTAATATCCA
>NW_027538965.1:0-222 GCF_008692635.1 Crocuta crocuta
AACTTCCAGACTCATTGTATGAAGCCAGCATCACTTTGATTCCCACGCTAGACAGAGACCCAGAAAAAAAAGAGAACTACAGGTCAATATCCCTGATGAATATGTATGCAAAAGTCTACAACATGATAATAGCAAATCAAGTTCATCAGCATATAAAAAGAATTATCCGTCATGATTAAGTGGGATTCATTCCTGGGTTACAGGACTGGTTCAATACTCACA
>NW_027538966.1:0-222 GCF_008692635.1 Crocuta crocuta
TCACAAGTGATGAAAGCTTGTATCTCTATGCTTCTGCCTACATTTAAAAAATTTCTTCTGTAAATTGAGATGTTGGGGTTCCCTCATTTGTCGCTCCATCATGAGGGTTAAGGAATGGATGCATCTTGAGCTAAATGACAAAAATTTCAAACCAGGGGCAGGTTAGAGCTTCTTTACACAATGTAGATTCTCAACATTCTCTTGAGTAAAGGAAGGCAAGAA
>NW_027538967.1:0-222 GCF_008692635.1 Crocuta crocuta
ATTCACTTCCCTTCCTTATGACTTTTACAACCCCTTTAAGTATTTACAAAGGAGCTACCAGTTCACACAAAAGAGGTCGATGATCTCAAATATACTTAGAGAAAGAAACATGTGCCTTTTATAATCTCAAAAATGTTACTGGGACAGGAATTATCACCCACCACCCCTCTTCCTCTGAGAATGAATCCAAAGCCTCAGATGAAAAATCTGAGAAATAACTGC
>NW_027538968.1:0-222 GCF_008692635.1 Crocuta crocuta
AAGGGAGAAATATAGAATATTAACAGGTACATGAAAAGATGCTCAACATCCTTAATCATCAGGGAAATGCAAACAACAGTCACAATGAGGTATCACCTCACACCTGTTAGATGGGCTACTATGAAAAAGACAAGAGATAAGAAGTGTTGGCGAGGGTGTGGAGAAAAGGGGATGCTTATTCAGTGTTGGTGGGAATGCACATTGGTACAGTCATTTTGGAAA
>NW_027538969.1:0-222 GCF_008692635.1 Crocuta crocuta
ATTTTGGGGTCGTGGGATCAAGCCCTATGTTGGGCTCTGTGTTGATGGTGAGGAGCCTGCTTGGGATATTCATTCATTCATTCTCTCTCTCTCTCCCTCTCCCCCCTTCTCCTGCTTGTGCGTGTGTGTTCTCTCCCCCCGCGCCCCCCAAAATAAATAACTTAAGAAATGGAGAGTCCTTCCAAGAAGGTTTTCAATTTACCTTGCCTAGACTCATCACAG
>NW_027538970.1:0-222 GCF_008692635.1 Crocuta crocuta
GAGAAAAAGAGAGATACATTGATCCAGGAGCACGAAAGAAGAATTTGAGTGATGCAATCAAACGGGCCAATACCCGTACCAAAGGAATTCCAGAAGAAGAAGAAAAAAAGACAAAGGAGCTGAAGGGGAACTTGAACGAATCACAGCTGAGAACTTCCCCAATCTGCGACAGGAAATAGACCTTGAAATCCAAGAGGCACAGAGAACTCCCCTCAGACATAA
>NW_027538971.1:0-222 GCF_008692635.1 Crocuta crocuta
TTAATATATTCATTGTTATTTGTATGCTTTTGTCTTTGAAATTCCATAAAAATAAGAAGTTACAAACCAAAATTACAATAACACTAGTTTTTTTTTAATTTTATATATTTATTTTGAAAGAGAAAGAGAGCATGCGTATGCACATGAGTGGGGGAGGGGCAGAGAGAGGAACAGAATTCTAAGCAGGCTCCACACTGTCAGCCCAGAGCCCAACTCGGGGCT
>NW_027538972.1:0-222 GCF_008692635.1 Crocuta crocuta
CACAATTGCACAAAAAACCATAAGATACCTAGGAATAAACCTAACAAAGAATACAAGAGATCTGTATGATGAATAGTATAGAAAGCATATGAAGGAAACTGAAGAAAACACAGAAATGGAAAAACATTCCATACTCATGAATTGGAAGAATAAATAATGTTAAAGTGTCATTACTGGCCAAAGCAATCTACCCATTCAATGCAATCCCAATCAAAATTGCAC
>NW_027538973.1:0-222 GCF_008692635.1 Crocuta crocuta
CATCAGAAATAAAGATTGTTCATCCATAAGCAAAAAAAAGCTGTTCATCTGGCAGTAGTAATACATGGCATCAAATTCCAGATATGATATGACATTAAATATTTGTATTCTGTGCTGAATGTTTACAGCTTTACAGTGGAATAATACGAATTATCTCATTGTAAATTATCACAGGCAGCCTTATATAAAATGCATGTGGTAAGAGTGATCATAATTTGGGGC
>NW_027538974.1:0-222 GCF_008692635.1 Crocuta crocuta
AGAACTTTCTTCCCCAGTGTGCTTTGAGGGGAAGAGTGGAGGGAGAGTCCAAATTCCTCTCTGAGGAGACACAGCCTGCTCCCTTGCTCATGTGTGTCTGGCTTGTGGGTAACAGATCTTAGATCATCGTCCTAGGAATGCCCGGTGTGTCATCAGATGAGTCAGCAACCTCTGGTCGCTGGAAGGTTCTTGGCAACTTAGGGAATGTTGTTGCTGCAGCAG
>NW_027538975.1:0-222 GCF_008692635.1 Crocuta crocuta
AGAATATATCTGAATAGCAAGAATTCATCTAGACTTAATTACGGCAATGCGTAAATGCTGGTCTTGGGGTAGGGAGCTGTTTGTTTCTGTATCATCTATCCGGGCTCCAGTGAAACAAACGAACGAATGAACGAACGAACGAACGAACATACACAGCAGCTACCCAACTCAGATGGGCATGGTTTGGTGTAGGCACGTTTGTCTCCACTGTGCTTCCCGTGG
>NW_027538976.1:0-222 GCF_008692635.1 Crocuta crocuta
CCTCTATTCGGGTAACTCACTTTCTTCTCAATAAGAAATATGGGAAAGGAAATTATGCACATCATTCCTTTGGTTTAATTCTCTTAACTAAAAGTTAATATGCATCAGGTATATTAAAATAAGTTTGTTAAGAATGCAAAACAAGAACTCTTTAGTTTTATCATTTTATTTATTTATCTTTATTGCTTTGTTTTCCTCTTTTGAGAGAGAGAGAGAGAGAGA
>NW_027538977.1:0-222 GCF_008692635.1 Crocuta crocuta
AGAGAGTGACTATCCTACATCACCGAGATGTGCTTTCCATACTCTGAGCTTTCAGAGAGCTTTCAAGGTCGTGTTACACACACACACAAAGCCATGATGACTTGCATGTGGATGTACCTATTGACAAAACATAATTTTCTTGCGTGAATGTTTCCTGCTCTTCATTGTTTTTACCCTCCTCCCTATTTCCTCACAGTCTCACGTCTCAATCCCTTTCTCCTA
>NW_027538978.1:0-222 GCF_008692635.1 Crocuta crocuta
ATCATGACCTGAGCCGAAGTCGGACGCTTAACCGATTGAACCACCCAGGCACCCCAAGTTTCTTTAACAGAAAATTTTCCAGGATTTATTTAATGTGGGGGTTTTGTGTTTGTTTGTTTGTTGAGAGACAAAGACAGAGACACAGTACCAGTGGGGAAAGGGGAGGGGCAGAGAGAGACAGAATCCCAAGCAGGCTCCAGGCTCTGAATTGTCAGCACAGAG
>NW_027538979.1:0-222 GCF_008692635.1 Crocuta crocuta
ATGGAAACCAACTTGACAATAAACTATTTGTAAAATTAAAAAAAATAAAATGCAAATGTTATCCTCAAAAAATAAATAAATAAATATGGGCTGTTTAGTGTATGTCAATTGTATTTCAAGAAAGCTGTTTAAAAAAGAGTAGCTTTCTTATTTTTTTAAAGATCTATATGTTTTCATAATTGAAAGATTAGAAAACACAGAAAAGTATGGTAAAAACAGAAA
>NW_027538980.1:0-222 GCF_008692635.1 Crocuta crocuta
CGCTGAGGTATAGATAGCATCTTGGTTTTCAAGAAATATTTGAACTGTTTAGCTTTTTACTACAGATGTGCAGGGGAAGTCTTGTAATTGCTAACTTACCTTCTGGGATTTTACAGGAAAGAAAACTTCTTTCATGTTGTGGAGTGGTAGATTCTTGGAAAGAACACAGCAAGTTCCTAACAGTGATACTTGGAACCGTTGAATGAATATTCCAAATCATAA
>NW_027538981.1:0-222 GCF_008692635.1 Crocuta crocuta
AGTTTTCACTGTATTTGGTGGCCTCCAGTTAGCTTGTGACCCCAGTACATGTCATGTCAAGGATAAGGCAGGAACATGGATTATAGTCAGCTGAGGAAAGAATGTAGGAGAAGGAAGTAGAGCTAGCAGCCATCCGTGACCCCTTCCAAAGTCTTGTTGTGATGGGGGTCAGAGAGGTAAGTCAATGGCTCCATTTGATGTGAGTGAGAATAAGGGCCAATG
>NW_027538982.1:0-222 GCF_008692635.1 Crocuta crocuta
AGTCCGTTAAGCATCTGACTCTTGGTTTGGTTTCAGCTCCGGTCACGATCTCACGTGGCATCCAGCCCCATGTCCTGCCCTCTGCTGACAGAGCAGGGCCCGCTTGAGTCTCTCTCTCCCTCTCGCTGCCCCTCCCCAGCTTGTACTCCAGTGACCTCGCTCTCAAAACAAACATTTTTGAAAGAAAGAAGAAACAACCCGGGGCGCCTGGGTGGCTTAGTC
>NW_027538983.1:0-222 GCF_008692635.1 Crocuta crocuta
AGTGGTGCATCTGTTATAACTAACTAACCTACAGTGACTCATCATAATTACCCAAAGTCAGTTTACATTATCATTCACTCTTGCTGCTATCCATTCTCTGGGTTTTGACAAAGGCATAATGACATGTGTCCATCATTATGGTGTCATACAGAGTAGTTTCACTGCCCTAATAATCCTTCATGCTCCTCCTCTTCTTTCCTCCTCCCTCCTGGCAACCACTGT
>NW_027538984.1:0-222 GCF_008692635.1 Crocuta crocuta
CCCAGTTTTTAGCTCTTTGCCTTCCCTCTTGAGTTCCAGCCAGCCAGGTGCGCGGACGCCCGGTGTCCGTCTGCGGCTCTTTCAGGGGCCCCAGCCATCCGGGAGCTACAATGGCAGCAGGCGTGCTGCCACTCTGAAGTCCAGTCGCCAGGAGCCCGCAGAAAAAGCCGGCTGTGCGCTCAGCACCCCCCGGGACCAGTTGGCGCGAGGGGACCTGATGTG
>NW_027538985.1:0-222 GCF_008692635.1 Crocuta crocuta
CCATTTGGAATTATCTACATAATTTTCTAGAAAGAGGAGGGATGTATAAAAAAGTAGACTACCGATTTTTTGACAGCAGCTATTGGGAGGAGTGAAGTAAAAGCTCAGGATGTTGCGGGGGTCAACCCCAGATTCAGAGCGTGAAAAGAGGAGCGAGGTGTGAGGTCCTGTTCTGGGAGCTCAGACCAGAGCACAGAGGCCTTTCTGGAGCCCTGCTGGGGG
>NW_027538986.1:0-222 GCF_008692635.1 Crocuta crocuta
AGGAAAAGAGAAATTAAAAGAAACCATCATTGAGGAAGCCCAGACATCGGACTTACTAGACAAAAACTTTAAATCAGCATCTTGGGATGGATGGATGGCTCCGTTGGTAGGGTATCCAACCCTTCATCCTGGGATTATGAGTTTGAGCCCCACGTGGTGTATAGAGATTATTTAAAAATAAAATCTTGGGGTGTGTGGGTGGTTCAGTCAGTTAAGCATCTG
>NW_027538987.1:0-222 GCF_008692635.1 Crocuta crocuta
AGGTAGACTAGCCAGAGACAATCAGCTCTAAACATCACAGTTATTAATCCAGAGATGAATGAGGGAGAAGCTCTCACAAGTAGTTAGAGTACCCAGAGTGTACAGACAGGAACAGAGAGAGAGAGAGTTAGAGTTCCCTAAATTAGGGATGCCTGTGTAAAATACACTGCACTATTTTACTGAATTGTTTTAGTGACAATGATTGGAAGCTGGGCTCCCTGC
>NW_027538988.1:0-222 GCF_008692635.1 Crocuta crocuta
CAATAAACTATTTGAAAATAAATAAATAAATATATACATACATAAAAATTACTTTAATAAAATAATCAAATCAAAAAAATAAATAAAATAAAATATTTACCTTAATATTTTATATAAGGAAACAAAAAGACAAACCACAAAATGGAAGAAAATATTTGCAAAATATGTATCTGATGAAGGTCTTGAATCCGGTGCATAATAAAAAATACAGCTCAATGGGGC
>NW_027538989.1:0-222 GCF_008692635.1 Crocuta crocuta
ACACTGGGGGAAAGGAATTTATTTATTTTTTTAAAGAATTTAATTTATAACATTTAGAGATAACTTAGACAGCCCTGGGATACAGAATTAAATGGGAGACCTGAAAGGAGCATCTGCTTGGGGCAGAGAAATGCAATTTCTTTCTTTCTTTTCTTTTTTTTAAAATTTTTAAAAATGTATTATTTATTTCTGAGAGAGAGAGAGAGAGACAGTGTGAGCAGG
>NW_027538990.1:0-222 GCF_008692635.1 Crocuta crocuta
AAAAAAATTCTACAATGAGGACATTTCCAGCTTTCACGTGAACAGAAAGTAACTCAATTTGAGCTATTCATCCTACCGTCTGCCCACCACTATTTACTCACTGGACCTAGGTCCATTAATCAGGTTCTAGGTACGAAATAGGTACAATAATTAAACCACATACAATAATTAAAGTTAGTTAGGGAAGCTGCTAAAATAACTTAATTGGATAGTCTCACTTTG
>NW_027538991.1:0-222 GCF_008692635.1 Crocuta crocuta
CATCAGCACGCTGGACGCTGAGGCCTCATTCATCACCAATGACCTTCTGGGCAGCGCCCTCACCAAGTCCTTCTCAGGGAAAAAGGTAGTGGAGATGCCTCTCAGGCCTGTGGGGGGTGGTGGGCAGGGGCAGGAAGCCTGATGTTAACAGGACAGTGTGAACCCTGGGGTTTGGCTGAGGCAAGTGTGTGTGTGAGAGGGGGCGGGGGAAATGTCCGCAGC
>NW_027538992.1:0-222 GCF_008692635.1 Crocuta crocuta
TTGTGAGAATAGTGGCATAGCGTAAGGGCTCTCGAATAGCAACACAGCGGTCAAAAGCCATGGCCAAGAGCACAGCTGATTCAATAAATGAGAAAGTATGGATGAAGAAGAGTTGCATAAAGCAAGTTGCAGCCCCTACCTTTCTCTGGCCGAAGAGAATGACAGCTGTCATTGAAGGCAGTGTAGAAGCTGAGAGGCCCAGGTCTGCCATTGAAAGCATGG
>NW_027538993.1:0-222 GCF_008692635.1 Crocuta crocuta
CAGGGACTATGGCCCTCATTGCGATCATGACTTCGTCCCAGAAGGGCTAGCATTGAACGTACTCTTCTCTATTTCCTACTCTGCTAATAATGAGAGAGTCTGGTTTCCACAGCAGTAGGTTTCGTTAACATGAAAAAAACATTTCTCAGCTATTTTGACCAGAAAAATGGCCTTACCGATACTCTGTTTCCAGGTCTGTCAACTTTAACCTGCGTTAGAATC
>NW_027538994.1:0-222 GCF_008692635.1 Crocuta crocuta
CTGGGAAGGCTGGAAAGTACCACATGAGTGTGAGGGGTGCTACAACTGACCCTGTTTAGAGAAAAACAAATTGCCTCTACGTACAAATATGTGTATATATTAAAAGAAAGGTCACATTGTTTTAAGAGGGTGGCTCTTAAGAAACAGGAACTCACTTAATCTCATGTTAGTTACCTGATGTCCATATTCCAGCAAGAAAATCCTCACCTGGCAAGAAGGAGA
>NW_027538995.1:0-222 GCF_008692635.1 Crocuta crocuta
CCCAACATTTTAATTACCTGAGCGTACTCTGGGAGGTGTGGGGGGAAAGAGTAGGAGATAATGTTCAATGTTTATGAAAATGTAACAACCGAAATTAGCACACAGGTGATAACTTCCTTTTTACTGCTATATTTAGATCAAACTAAACATTTTTCAAGGGGTAAGATCTGATCAACAAAAAGCTTAAATACTCTACCATGAAAGCATTCTTTCAAGGTGATA
>NW_027538996.1:0-222 GCF_008692635.1 Crocuta crocuta
GGCATTATATAATAATTACAGTGTCTATCCGTCAGGAAGAGCTAACAATTATAAATGACTACGCACCAAATGTGAAAGCGCCTAACTACATGAAACAATTAATCACAAACAGAAACATTCTTATCTGTAAGAACGTGCCTAACAGCAGGAGACTTTAATACTCCACTTACAGCAAATGACAGATCAACTAGACAGAAAATCAATAAAGACACAATGGACTTA
>NW_027538997.1:0-222 GCF_008692635.1 Crocuta crocuta
CCCATGCACTGTCATGCTGGTACCCGACCCCAGGTCCACTGGCCACAGGGAAGGTGGGGATAACAATAAGAGCATAGATATCTGGCAGTGCCGCACGGTCCTTCCTCAAGGGGAAGCCACAGTCATTTGTGCCCAGCAGAGAGGAGAAGAGCCCCACAGAGCTCTTTACAGATGCCCGGGCTCCTGTTAGAACACAATGTACCACAGCCTTCAGGAATGTCG
>NW_027538998.1:0-222 GCF_008692635.1 Crocuta crocuta
CCCCGCAAGCTTCAGAGCAAGCCAAGCCCCGCTTCCCTGGAGGACGAGTCCCCCCCACGGGGCTGCGACGCACACCGAGGAAGCCAGGCTGCGCCCCTTCCGGGGATGGCCCTTGACCTTGCCGGTGCCCGCGCAGCTGGCCAGAGCCGGCTTTTACCACGTGGGCCCCGGGGACAGGGTGGCCTGCTTCGCCGGCGGCGGGAGGCTGAGCAGCCCGGAGCC
>NW_027538999.1:0-222 GCF_008692635.1 Crocuta crocuta
GGCACATATACTATCTCACTTCATGCAAGTACAGAGGAGCCACGTCCTACAGTTTTTATGAATGTAAGGCATTTCCCATCCAAACGAAGCTGTCTTTTTCCCCTGTGCTGTGATCTTATCTAGTCTTACTTGCCCTTGTCATTAGTCCAATAGCAATGAAAGTTAGCAGATTAATGCTGAATAAGAGAAGCCACATCTGTTCAGGCAGCTGCCTTAGATGAG
>NW_027539000.1:0-222 GCF_008692635.1 Crocuta crocuta
CCCTGGTGCCTATACACACAAACCACTGACCCCATTTTGCATCTTCTTCACTCACTCTCCACGGGCATTAGAAGCTCCCTCCACCCAGAACTCATAACACATGTTTAAAATCTCTCTAGTGACAAACACTTGCCCTGGCAATATCTGACAGTCTCAGATAGTGTCTTAATCTGTACATTTCCCCCAGTAGCCAGGTCATGCCAAAATATTCCTGCCACTGGC
>NW_027539001.1:0-222 GCF_008692635.1 Crocuta crocuta
CCTCGCCCCCGCCCCGCCGGGGCCTGGGCTCGTGCTCGGGCGAACCGCTGCCACTCCGAGTCCCTGGCCGGCTCCTAGAGGAACAGCAGAAAACTTTGCTTGAAGTTCGGCGCTGCAGCCTCGGGCCGCCGGGCGTGGGCGCTGCGCGATCCCTGCGACCCGGAGCAGCGGCCGGGCCTGATGGCCGGTTCCCGGCTGCGCCCGTGGCGATCGTCCAGACCC
>NW_027539002.1:0-222 GCF_008692635.1 Crocuta crocuta
TGATCCTGTCAATAGATGCAGAAAAAGCATTTGACAAAATACGGCCTCCCTTCTTAATAAAGACCCTCGAGAAACAGGGGATAAAAGGAACTTACTTCAACATCATAATAGCCATCTATGAGAAGCCCTCAGCTAGCATCGTCCTCAATGGGGAAAAACTGAGAGCTTTCCCCGTGGGATCAGGAACACGACAGGGATATCCACTCTCACCACTGTTGTTTA
>NW_027539003.1:0-222 GCF_008692635.1 Crocuta crocuta
TCTGGAGAAGAGTGAGCTAAGGTCCTTAACACCTGTGTCTCCCATATTAGCTGTGTTCTGGTCTTTTATATTACTGTGATTGGCCTGACTTTCATCCACAGGTTCGGGAAACATGCACCACATGCGGCCCACATTACCATGAGTTACATCTACTTTCTCTTTCCTCCATTCATGAACCCCATTATATATAGCATCAAGACCAAGCAAATTCAGAGAAGCATC
>NW_027539004.1:0-222 GCF_008692635.1 Crocuta crocuta
CCGGTGCCAGGACCGCCTCCGCAGGCGTTATTGTCGGTTCACCGGGCCGCCGCAGCCATGGATGGTGCCGGGCGCACAGCAGTTCTGTTTTTCCTGGCGCCTTCTGGGACCAGGGCATCTAGTTTAAAGTCCGCACCCCAGCCAGAGCTAAAAATCACAGTCTGTCCAAGCTGAGGTTTTTTTTTTCCCCCTCTTCTCCAGGGTGGTTCTATGAGCAATCTC
>NW_027539005.1:0-222 GCF_008692635.1 Crocuta crocuta
CTCAGTCACAAGGTAATAGACACCAACAGAGAAAATCGACAACCAATAGTCATAGACACACACACGGAGACACAGGTAACAAAGTTTACTGCGCACAGGTCGCTGTGCATAGACACACACACAGAGACACAGATAAAAAAATTCACTGCACACACCGCAGCAAAGAAACTGAAACTGAAACTGGAACTGGGATGAAGGCTTTCAGTTGGATCCTGGGCACAA
>NW_027539006.1:0-222 GCF_008692635.1 Crocuta crocuta
GGCAGGAGGTCCAGAGCCTCCTGGGGGATGGCACCTCCATCACCTGGTGAGTGCTCTTGAGATGGGAGAGCCTTGCCCACTCACCTAGAGAATTCCTTGCTTGTCAGAGCCTAGCCTGTCCTTCAGGATAGCTTTGTTTCAGGGAACACCTAGCTCAGATGCCCTACACCACCATGTGCATCAAGGAAGCACTGCGACTCTATCCACCAGTTCCAGGCATTG
>NW_027539007.1:0-222 GCF_008692635.1 Crocuta crocuta
CTCTCCCCACTTCCTATCCCACTTACGCCTCATCAGCGCTTCTAGAGCCCCTCCTACTTTTGGAAGACCCCAAACGAAGACTCCTGTCCCAGTTTAGATCTCTGAAAACATCCCAGGTTTGTGTTTTTCTGGGGAGAAGCTGTTAATGAGGTGGCACTTCTGAGGTCCAGGGTGATTGCATGGCCGTCCTGATGCAAGGGCTGGGGAGGACCCCTCGTCGCA
>NW_027539008.1:0-222 GCF_008692635.1 Crocuta crocuta
CCCACAAACCTAGCCATCTACAAAGAAGAACAGGAGCATAGTACTCCTTGCCAAATTTTGCCCTGTGAACTGCTACTACGAGATTTTATAAGTGCTTAGGAAAATAACACAAATGAATGCAAAAATAAGCCGTCTTTATTTTTGTCACTGGTTGTGGAGAGCTCTACCTTGGCAATACTGAGGATCCCTGCAACTTAAACTATCTGCGAAATTGTATTTAAC
>NW_027539009.1:0-222 GCF_008692635.1 Crocuta crocuta
CTTTTCACCCAAGTCCCTGGTTGCAAAAGGC
The DNA here is from genome assembly GCF_008692635.1 of Crocuta crocuta. NCBI lineage: Eukaryota > Metazoa > Chordata > Mammalia > Carnivora > Hyaenidae > Crocuta > Crocuta crocuta. The sequence continues at coordinate 32 of NW_027539009.1, forward strand.
AGAGGGCAGATGTGAGTCCCCATGTCCCCTGCCTTCTCTGTCCCTTGCCCTCTGGGCCCCTTCCCAGACCTGGCTGCAGCATCCCCCCAGCTCACCACGGAGCCTCAGCAGGCCCAGCACTTACTGCCTTTCCTTTCCTCTGCTCGTGGGGACAGTGATGAATCAGAGTTAAGACTCCTTTGAGAAGATGA
>NW_027539010.1:0-222 GCF_008692635.1 Crocuta crocuta
CCCCCGCCCCAGGGTCCCTTCCTGGCAACCATAGCACTCCTTCCAGGTTTAGCGGCTGCTGGTGGAAAGAGAGCCCAGCCACTTCAGGGCCTCGTATTGACTGGATTCAGGTTCCTCGGGGAATGTGCTCAGGATATTCTTCAGTGCCTACTGGGATTGTGGCATTACTCTTGTCTCCTATTTGTGGTCACAAGCCCGGGCAGCATCCCAGGTTTTGGCTGG
>NW_027539011.1:0-222 GCF_008692635.1 Crocuta crocuta
TTAACTTTTCTGTTATTCTCCTAGAGTGACCTCCTTCTGTAAAGTTTTTCCTGTGTAATTTCCCAGTTAAGGACATTAGATTATTATTCATACTTGATTTTCTTGTGCACCCTATGATGAGAGGCCAGCTAATGTTTCTTCCCCTTTGATTATAAATATAGGGTTCCTCCAAATGCAGTTCACTCATGTTGTGTAAGGAGAAGCTAAAAATGAAGGCATTTC
>NW_027539012.1:0-222 GCF_008692635.1 Crocuta crocuta
AGCCTGCTTCGGATTCTGTGTCTCCCTCTCTGCCCCTCCCCAGCTTGCACTCTGTCTCTGTCTCTCCCTCTCTTTCTCAAAAATAAATAGATAGTTAAAAAAAAAAAATTAAAGCCGAGATCCAGCTGGTTTGTGTGGACCAGCAGGCAGATCTGCATGGTGGGGACATTGGGGGGCAGGGGGAGGCAGCCTGCCTGGAGACACTGGTGTGCTAGCAAATGC
>NW_027539013.1:0-222 GCF_008692635.1 Crocuta crocuta
TATGACCCAGCAATTGCACTACTAGGTATTTACCCAAAGGATATATAGTATTTACCTATATATGTATATATATATACACATATATATATGTATATACATATATACATATGTATACATATGTATATGTATATACATATATATATATGTATATGTATACACATATATATATGTGTATATATATATACATGTATATATATATATATATATTGATTCAAAGGGGAC
>NW_027539014.1:0-222 GCF_008692635.1 Crocuta crocuta
TAGAAGCGGGATCACATTCTCCTCTCTGATTTCTGCTTGAAAGCTGTAGCATGGGCCCAGATCCCTTGCCTTGTCAATGTGAAAAAATCAGGAATGCAACAAAATATTGACAAATTGAATATAACATTGTACAGAAAGAATTACATGCAACAACCAAGTGGGATTTACACCAGGTATACAAGGCTGGTTCAACATGTGAGCATCAATAAATGGAATCCATTG
>NW_027539015.1:0-222 GCF_008692635.1 Crocuta crocuta
TCAAATTAAAGTCCTCCTGGCAGTATTGGTGGCCAATGTGACTTCCCGGGTCACCGCTCCGGCTGCTTTCCATGCTGGAGAAGAATTGGCACATCTGGAGACCCTTTGTCCCCCAGTTTTCCTGGTTGGTGGGGGTTGGCTCGGAAGCCTGAGAACGGAAGCCCTTCTCCCACGTGGGCGGCTGCTGGAGGAGAAAGACCTAAGCTCTTACACAAACTCCTC
>NW_027539016.1:0-222 GCF_008692635.1 Crocuta crocuta
TCCTGGGTCCTATTTACTCCCATTTGCATGCTAACCTGGATAATTAGACTACAAACAGTTGTAGAAATGATAACCAAGGAAACTGCCAGAGCTCTTCACTTACCAGCCAAGAAGCAAACCAAAATGGACAATGCCATGTATCATCTATCCAATCGCTTGGATTTAGATTGCCTGCTTGCTTCTGACGGGGGTGTTTGTGGAAAATTTAACCTGAGCAACTGC
>NW_027539017.1:0-222 GCF_008692635.1 Crocuta crocuta
AACCGGGAAACGGTGTCGGCCCCGTGTAATCCAACACCGTATATTGGCACCAGTAAAATCACACCCATTGTCTTAGGAAGTGAGCGCAGCTTGTCTGCAATATTCTATTCGTTACATTAATAGGCAATACACATTCTCTTGAGATTTCATCTCTTTCTGATGAGTTTTACAATATGTGGTAGAATGAGAGGGGCAGTTACAGGATAGATCAGAGCTCTCTAA
>NW_027539018.1:0-222 GCF_008692635.1 Crocuta crocuta
TCTCTTGTCATCCCCAAAGAAACGGGGGAGGCAGACGGCCCCTGCCGGCCCCGGGGTGGCCCCCTAGGCGCCCGCGCCCCTGCCCGCCTCGCCCGCAGCAACGACCGGCTTCCAGCTCCCTGCGAACTGCCCGTCTCGCCTCCCTCCCGGGCTGCGTCCGGAGTTCGGAGGCTTCCGCGGCCACACACCTCCCCGCGTCCCCATCCGCGCAAAGGACCGCCA
>NW_027539019.1:0-222 GCF_008692635.1 Crocuta crocuta
TCTGTCTCTCAATAATAAATAAAAACATTTAAAAAATTAAAAAAGTAAACATTTAAAAAAGTATACACACATATATATATACATATACATATGTAATACATATATACATATATATGTATATATGTATTACATATGTATATGTATATATATATGTGTGTATACTTTTTTAAATGTTTACTTTTTTAATTTTTTAAATGTTTTTATTTATTATTGAGAGACAGA
>NW_027539020.1:0-222 GCF_008692635.1 Crocuta crocuta
TCGCGCGCGCTCTCTCGCTCGCTCTCTCTCTTAAAAATGAGTATTTTAAGTCGGAAGATCCTGAAATCCCAAGGTGGCCAAACCACAGTGAGCTGGGCGGGGTACCCGGGAGGTGACACGAACAAGGGCCGGGCCCTGAGTGGCACCGTAAAGCCACAGGCAGTGGCCCGCCATCGTGCCAGTGCAATGACGGACTCGACGGGCTCGTATCAGTTCCGTGTC
>NW_027539021.1:0-222 GCF_008692635.1 Crocuta crocuta
AAAAAAAAAAGAAGGTGCTAATTGCAGGGGACTTTAGTACTTCACTTACAGCAATGCATAGACCAACTAGACAGAAAATCACTAAAGAAATCTTGGCCCTGAATGACACATTGGGCCAGATGAGCTTGACAGAACTCTACATCCTGAAGCTATGGAATTCTCTTTCTTCTCGAGTGTACATGGTACATTCTCCAAGATAGATCACATACTGGGTCATAAAGC
>NW_027539022.1:0-222 GCF_008692635.1 Crocuta crocuta
CTCTGAGCCATCAGCACAGAGCCCGACGCAGGGCTCGAACTCACAAACCTGAGAGCATAACCTGAAGTCGGACGCTTAACCGAGGTTTTGACCTCGGTTTGGTTTTTGACCCAAGTCAAGACCTCAGAACCTGTGGATTTTCTCCAAAGCCAGACGTGACTTATGCGGCCATTGAGATGGAAGTGGAGGTGGCGCCCCACGATCGTCTTACCCACGTTATCC
>NW_027539023.1:0-222 GCF_008692635.1 Crocuta crocuta
TCTTTCTCTGTAGGTACCTGAATTTGACTTTCCTCTGTTTTGCAGAGTCATTTGTCTTTCTTCATCCACTTTTGATAGGCATCTGTGTTTTCTTTTTTGATTGGTATCTTTTTGACTTGGAGTTACAGATATCTTCTAGTTCAAAAGAGATGGGGATTGTGCTTCTATTTCTTATTCTCCTTGTTTTGGAAAGGAACATTTTCCTTAAAAGAAGAGAAAACA
>NW_027539024.1:0-222 GCF_008692635.1 Crocuta crocuta
TTCTTCTACTTGTTACAGCACAGAAGCACATTTTCCTCCTACAATGATGACGTGAAATTTATTTTTGGTCTCTGTTAGTGCAAATGCAAATGGATCCACTGCATCACAAGTAAAAACTCATTAAAAGATGCGGGAATGCAATTGTGTTATCTCCCAGGAACAAAGAAAATAACATTTGTCATCACTCCAGTGCATTTCCATTTGCTAACAGTGAAATCACCC
>NW_027539025.1:0-222 GCF_008692635.1 Crocuta crocuta
TTTTATTGTCCAAGGTACATTTGTTCAAATCATAGAATAGAAACAGTTTTTAAAGTTAGCCAAACCAATATACTGTATAATTCAGAAGTCAGTCAAACAGAATCTTGTTGGGCATTTAGAGTATCAGCATTCTTTCTCTTAGGATAGTGCTCATTTATGTTATAAATGTGACTTGGGATTCTCCCGGTCTTCTTTTGATGAAGAGTTTCCGAATTTTATCTC
>NW_027539026.1:0-222 GCF_008692635.1 Crocuta crocuta
TTGGAGGCTATTTTACACTGTGCTGGGACGGATATGTACAACCTGCTGTTAATAAGCATAACAAAGGAGTCCTAGGGGACATTTCCACAGACAACAGGAGGACGGACGCCTTCTGGTTCAAGGTTTCCTGCTCACTGTACCTGTATGTTTGTAGTTCAACAACAGTTTCAGAAAAATACACTGATGGTATAGAAAACATCAAATACCGAAGTACTCACAGCC
>NW_027539027.1:0-222 GCF_008692635.1 Crocuta crocuta
TGTTTTAGGTGTACACTTCACCCCCGACCTACGCGTAGGCGCCCCTGCGTTGGCTGGCGCTCTTGCAGCGTGGGTCACAGACGTAACTGCAGTTACGAGACTGGGTGGCGAAGCATCCAGGACCCAGGTGGCCGAAGTGGTGTCTTATCTCTCTGACTGATAGTGAAGCTGGAACGTTCCTTATGAATTAAAAGCAGGGAAATGGACATTTCCCCCATCGAT
>NW_027539028.1:0-222 GCF_008692635.1 Crocuta crocuta
TGTGATTGAATTTCCCTTTTACACCATTTGGGGTTTGGTTTTTCTTTTTTTTTTTAATTGCTTTTTATTTTAATCACGTATGCCCACAGAGGGAACCCCAGGAAGTGGAGACTGCTGCAGACTGTTCCCCAACTCTGGTGAGGAGCAGTGACCCCTCCTTCCTCTCCAGCGTGTTCAGAGGATCAGTTGGGAAACAGCACTTAGCAGAGGCGTGAAGGGCAC
>NW_027539029.1:0-222 GCF_008692635.1 Crocuta crocuta
TTCAAAAAACCAACTCTTGGTTTCATTGATCTGTTCAACTCTTTTCTTTACTTCTCTTCTCTTCTCTTTTCTTGTGGATTCTGTATTGTTTACTTCTGCCCTGATCTTTAGTCTTTCTCTTCGTCTGCTGGGTTTGGGGTGTTCTTGCTGCTCTGCTTCTAGTTCGTATAAGGTGCGCTGTTAGATTTTGTACTTGCGCTTTTTCTAGTTTCTTGAGATAGG
>NW_027539030.1:0-222 GCF_008692635.1 Crocuta crocuta
GACAACTTTGGCTCAGGTCATGATCTTGCCATTCATGAATTCCAGTCCCATGTTGGGCCCTGTGTTAACAGCTTGCAGCCTGGAGTTTGCTTTGAATTGTGTGTCACCCTGTCTCTCGGCCCCTCCCCTCCTCTCTCTCACTCCCTTCCTCAAAAATAATTTTTTAAAAATATTTTTAAAAATTCTTTAAATGAAGGTGTGGGCAGGGCCATGTTCTTTTCT
>NW_027539031.1:0-222 GCF_008692635.1 Crocuta crocuta
GTCCCTCTCGCTGGACCTCTGGAGCCGGCGTGGCGGGGGGAGGGAGGACTCAAGTGAAAAGAGACATCATTGTGGCGAAGCTGCCGGGCTGTTGGTGGAGGAGGGGGTCCGCCCACCCGGGCGACCAGCTCTGTGCGGAGAATCGCTTTAGCCTCCGGGAGTGAAAACTTGGTTCCACGTCCCACCTTCCCGTGCAGACTCCGACCCCGAGACGGGGGGGCT
>NW_027539032.1:0-222 GCF_008692635.1 Crocuta crocuta
GTTTTCATTTTTGATACCAAAAGAATACGAACTAAGGTCTTTAAAATACACACCCAGAAGACAAAAGTGGCTATGCATACAGTTCCAATCTAAAAAGTTGATTATTTTCTACAGCAGCACATAGAATTACCTGCTCTCAGTTGAGGACAGACACCGAAACTGGAGATGGCAGCGGGATCTTGCTGGAATGGCCACAGCAAATGGGGATGATCACAAAGTCCC
>NW_027539033.1:0-222 GCF_008692635.1 Crocuta crocuta
GACAAGTCCAGCTAGAGCTCCACACCTCTAGTCAAGAGGCACATGAGTGAGAAAGTTGCTACTTTCTGGGGGTAGTTGGCAGGAATGTGATAGTGTTTTTTATTCCCTCTTCTTCTCCTTCCTCCATGGCCACATAGCAAGTCCTCTTTTGCATAACTTTAAGTGTTTCCTGGGGCTCCTGGGTGGCTCAGTTGGGTAAGTGTCTGACTTTGGCTCAGGTCA
>NW_027539034.1:0-223 GCF_008692635.1 Crocuta crocuta
AAAAAAAGAAAACAAAATAAACAAAACAAAACTGTACTGCTAGAGTGAAAGGGTAAAGAACCATACACTGAGTCTGAAACAGCATTTTCTCTATAAACAGCTTAGGGTCTTGTACTAAGCCCAGATGATGAGTTTTTGTATCATTTCTCTTACAATGGGTTTAAGAGAAACTAACCCAATCTAATGAAGGAGACAATGATATTGACCTTCCTCCAAAAGGAAT
>NW_027539035.1:0-223 GCF_008692635.1 Crocuta crocuta
AAAAAAAAAAAAAAAAAAAAGGGGGGCCTTTGGCCCCTTAAGAATACATTTTCTGACCCTTGTGACAGACTAAAGAAATGCCCTAAGATTGAGAAACTCGGGTTATACACATGGCTTACTCTGTATGTTAGGGGCGCCTGGGGCGCTCAGTCGGTTAAGGGTCTGACGTCGGCTCAGGTCATGAACGTGCGATCCATGGGTTTGAGTCACACGTCGGGCTCTG
>NW_027539036.1:0-223 GCF_008692635.1 Crocuta crocuta
AAAACCAAGGGACTCAATGTCCTTCATGTCCCCAGGTTCCTAACCTGTCTGCCTCTTCTGTACCTTTCAAAGTCTTATGTGTGCTTTGTATTTGATATTTAATTTTCCAAGCTAGAGTGAGGATAAATAGGGAAAATACATTTAATACATCATTTTGGAAGTAAAGCTAAAAAGCCACCAATGCTACAATGTCTATTCTTAGAAATTAATCAGACAATAGGAA
>NW_027539037.1:0-223 GCF_008692635.1 Crocuta crocuta
AGATGCATTCCACATCATAAGGTCCACAAAAGGAACTCTGTCTATTTAACCTCCACTTCAGGTGTGGAGAAAGGGAAACAGAGCTACAATATATTGTTTATGCTCTACTTTCATACACATTTCAAAAATAGTATATATCTGAAACTGGTAACACTATGAGGAAGATAGGATCATTTCTTCTCTAAATGAGGAAACTGAAAATTATAGAAGCAAAATATAGTTA
>NW_027539038.1:0-223 GCF_008692635.1 Crocuta crocuta
AAATAATAAAACTCAGGGCAGAAATAAACAATATAGAAACCAAAGGAACAGTCGAACAGATAAATGAAACCAAGAGTTGGTTTAGAAAATAAAAAAATAAAAACATAAAAAGAAAAGAAAATTAACAACCTCTAGCCAGACTTCTCAAAAAGAAGAGAGCACTCAAATATACCAAATCAGGAATGAAAATGGACTGATTACAACCAACCCCTCAGAAATACAA
>NW_027539039.1:0-223 GCF_008692635.1 Crocuta crocuta
AAATCCTAAATTTCTTATTGCTAATTTATAAAATTATTATATTTTATAAATATATTCTATTATATTTTATTTAAAAATATAACAGAAAATAAAACTATTTTCTATTATAGTTTTGCTAAACAGAGAAAATTTCTGTTTCTGCACAGGGACAGAATCTTTTCCTTTAAGAAAAAAAAAGTACTGGGGCGCCTGGGTGGCTTGGTCGGTTGGGCGTCCGACTTTC
>NW_027539040.1:0-223 GCF_008692635.1 Crocuta crocuta
AAGAAGCAGTGAGCATGCTCTGTGGAAATAGGCAACAGTGTTTTGTGCCCAAAATAGCATTCAGACACCTGAAAAATGCTTTGGAGATAACATAATAGTTATAATGAGCATTTATTATATATCATTTTCTCCCCTACAGAATACCAAGTTGATAAATGGACAATTTAGTGCATCCTTATTGATTTTGTCATTAAAATGTTTTTATGGAAAGACAATGCTAACA
>NW_027539041.1:0-223 GCF_008692635.1 Crocuta crocuta
CTCAAGATGGCTGTAGCAACCAGAAGGGCAGCGAGGGACAGGCTGTGGCCAACGGTGTAGACGGTCTTCAGAGAAATGTAGAACATCGACTGCTGCCGCTGCAAGGAAGAAGGTGGTCGGGGAGGGGAGGTCTTAGGGGGCCGTGGGCTCACCTAGCGGGCATTGGCAAGGGTGCATGCCTTACACGCCCTGCCTCCCATCCCTGCCCTGGCAGATGAAGAGA
>NW_027539042.1:0-223 GCF_008692635.1 Crocuta crocuta
AAAGCAAATTAAAACTGCAATGAAATACCTTTTTCAACCTATTAAGTTGGTAAAGGTAAAAAACAATTTTTTTAACACTGTGTCATCTCTCATATATTGCAGGTGGAGGGTCATTGCAAGCTCTCAACAGGGGAATTAGGCAATAATTATGAAAAGTAAAATTGTACATCCCTTTGCCTTTTATAGGAAGTTATCCTACAGACATAGTTGCATATGTATGAAA
>NW_027539043.1:0-222 GCF_008692635.1 Crocuta crocuta
CAGAGAGAGAGGGAGACACAGAATCCAAAGCAGGTTCCAGGTGCTCAACTGACAGTACATAGCCGGACACCGGGCACAGAGCTTATTGGACTGAGCCACACAGGCACACACACCCCTCCCCACCCCGGAGTGATTCTAATGCATCCTGTCCCGCCTCTGAGTTTCTGAGCCATTCATCCTGTCCAAGCCCTTCATTATAGCCAGTGTGCCGGTATGAAGAAG
>NW_027539044.1:0-223 GCF_008692635.1 Crocuta crocuta
AAAGTCCATAGATTTCATTAGGATTGATTCTTGGGTTGTACATTCCATGGGACTGGACACATTTATGGTGACATGTATCTTCCATTATAGGATCATACCCACTAGTTTCACTACCCTAAACATCCTCTGTGTTGCACCTATTCATCCCTCCCTCTCCGTCTACCCTAAGCCCTGGCAGTCACTGACCTTTTCCCTGTCTCCTTCATTTTGCCTTGGCTAGAAT
>NW_027539045.1:0-223 GCF_008692635.1 Crocuta crocuta
GCTCAGAGCCTGGAGCTGCTTCGGATTCTGTGTCTTCCTCTCCCTCTCTGTCCCTCCCTCTCAAAATAAACATTTAAAAAATAAAATAAAATAGAACATCTTCCAGCAATGGTTACAGCCAGCGACACACCAAGTGGATGAACTTCCCAGCACTTCCGTAACAAAGTAGCACAAACTGAATGGCTTAAAACAATAGAAATGTATTTTCTCACAGCTCGGAAGC
>NW_027539046.1:0-223 GCF_008692635.1 Crocuta crocuta
AACCTCCCCACACAGACCCTCCTCCCCTCTACAGCCCTGCTGTGGATTTTCAGATGTGAGGGGAAGTCTGTCTCCTGGACCATGACCAGAATGCTTGGTCTGGTTGGTTAGAGCTCCCATACTCACGAAAACAGGAAAGTCAGTTCCCAGACAAGTTTTTTTTAACAGGTTTACTAGAACAAAGTTTGCATACAGTTCCAAGGTGGGTAATTACAGGGCCTAG
>NW_027539047.1:0-222 GCF_008692635.1 Crocuta crocuta
AGCAGAGCCTCAGCCCTTGAAAGTATCCTGCAAATGACCATCTCCATGGGATGCCAGTCTCTAACCCAAGGGCCATTTAATACCCAAGGTCCAGATCAGAACAGGAAATAAGAAGTCCTACTCTTATGACCCTGAGCTTGTTACAGCACAGAATGGGAACGATAATAAAAGTTCCCTCGTACAGAAATGCTGATGCATAGGAGCACATGTACCCCAATGTTC
>NW_027539048.1:0-222 GCF_008692635.1 Crocuta crocuta
AACCGACTAAGCCACCCAGGCGCCCCTACACTGGCTATTTTTATTCTATGCATCTATAATCCTATAACATTAAAATCAAGACATTAAGCTTTTGAGTTTTAGGTGCTGTATTTTTTATTAATCACACATTTTCTTCTTTTTCTTAAAATTTTTTAATGTTTTATTTATTTCTGAGTGTGAGAGAGAGACAGCATGAACAGGGGAGGGTCAGAGAAAGAGGGA
>NW_027539049.1:0-222 GCF_008692635.1 Crocuta crocuta
TTAACCGACTAAGCCACCCAGGCGCCCCATCCATCCCCTTACTTTAAATCTGAGGGTGTCCTCTTGTCTAAAATAAGTTTCTTATAGACAGCAAATAGATGGGTTTTGCTTTTTTCATCCGTTCTGCTACCCTATGCCTTTTGATTGAGCATTTAGTCCATTACATTCAGTGTCATAATTGAAATATATGGGTTTAGAGTCATTGTGTCATTTGTGGAATTC
>NW_027539050.1:0-223 GCF_008692635.1 Crocuta crocuta
TCTGGTGTCTGGCTTGGTTGCTCTCTTAATGTTTGCTTCCTCAGATCCCCGGCACCAACTTTGGCAGTTTGAGTTCTATTGGATTCTGACATGGAAATTGGGGTGCCAGAATATTAGGGAATGCTCTTGTGATCAAGGGCTCTCATAGAATGGCAGGGAGTGGGATTCGACAGAGGGCGATGCTGGGCTGTGACATCTGCTCAAAGCTTCAGTCACCCTCTTG
>NW_027539051.1:0-223 GCF_008692635.1 Crocuta crocuta
AAGTCACCTGCGAGGTAACCAGCCTCCAGATCACCCCCATCTGCCAATGAGGAAACCATGAGGCCAATACATCATGTCCTCTGGGAACCGCCAACAAATGGAGGGCAGAACCCACACAGAAAACCGGCTGTGAAGACCCTTCCCCCTCCGGTACCCCATTAAAAGGGCTCAAAGCCCGTGGACACGGGGCCAGCGATTTTCAATGAATCAACTAAGGCTCAGG
>NW_027539052.1:0-223 GCF_008692635.1 Crocuta crocuta
AGGAGATCTTTTTAAAGGGAATTTATTTTCAAAATGCATTTCAATATGTAAATGTTAAGGAATGACCACACTAGAAAGTAAAACACGACATCGTAATATTTGCACAATGGCCCTTTGGAGAAGTTTGGGTACTGGGGAGAACGACAACTCTAAGCCAGTTCTCTGTGTGTGTATACGCTAGATCCCAGGCTCTCCAATATATCCAAGGACTTGAGACTAAAAT
>NW_027539053.1:0-223 GCF_008692635.1 Crocuta crocuta
AAGGAAGGGTTAGTTTAACAGAATCTTCCATTGAAGGTGCCCAGTTCTTACAAATCGGGTCTAGATTAGAGACATTTAATACTAACAGAACATAAGAGGAAGAGGAGTATAAAGAGAAAGTTTCTGCTGTTTTCCCAGCTTTCTGAACAAAGAATAATGACAGTTTATCTTATCAGACTGGTGATTCCTCAAGCTTCTGCCGTGCGTAGACCAGCCAGCTTCC
>NW_027539054.1:0-223 GCF_008692635.1 Crocuta crocuta
GCAAAAGAATGAAGCTAGATCACTTTCTTACACCATACACAAAAAAACCCCTCAAAATGTATGAAGGACTTGACCGTGAGACAGGAAACCATCAAAACACTAGAGGAGAAAGAGGAAACAACCTCCTTGACCTCAGCCCCAGAAATTTCTTACTTGACACATCTCCAAAGGCAAGGAAACAAGAACAAAAATGAACTATTGGGACCTCATCAAGATAAAAAGC
>NW_027539055.1:0-223 GCF_008692635.1 Crocuta crocuta
ACACCATGTGCTGAGCATCAGAACGCTGTATTCACACTTAAGTAGTACGTATCACCCCATTCTTCCAAACACACAATGGTGAGAGAACTCTAGTCATCGGACTCTAAACGCCACAACCCTAAATGCCATGTACCAGACACATCATTTATCACTACAGCGCATGGGCCCAGCATCCCTACTCTCCCTCACTCTTGGGGAGAACTCCACTCCTACCTTCTTTTTG
>NW_027539056.1:0-223 GCF_008692635.1 Crocuta crocuta
ACACACATCTTAAAGTAAGGTGCATGGAGGTGGAGATGACACAGGGAAGATAATATGCCTGAAAGGATCAGGCCATGCAAGGCTACTAGATTTATTCACCAGGACATTGCCCTTTATTAATGTGGTTAAGATTGAACTGGATTTCTTAGTAATCATGTTTCACTGTTAACTCAAACGGAACTGTACTAAAATAAAATTCATTCCCCTGCAAGGCTGAAATTGA
>NW_027539057.1:0-223 GCF_008692635.1 Crocuta crocuta
TCATAGTTTGAGGGGACAATGGGACAATGTTGGTAAGGAGTGGAATTCAGAAGCAAAACAGTAGACTGAAAATTCCCAGTCTGCATCTAAAGTAGGAAGGCGGTTCAGTCTGTTCTAAGGAGGTGTTGGCCCATGTAGGGGAAACAGCCCAGGACGGAGTGTTGCCCACAGCAGACTTTGGTCACTGTACCCTAGGCAACGTGCTGCCACAAGGGCCACCCGC
>NW_027539058.1:0-223 GCF_008692635.1 Crocuta crocuta
GATCTCTAGCCCTGTGACAGAGAAGAAAAGTAGACACCACTGTTCTAAAAAAAGAGCTAGAAAAGAAGGATAAAGGGGAAGCTTGGGGAAGAAAGTAAGAAGATGAGGTTGAAGCCCAAAGTAAAAGGACTATGTGAGTGTTGCTGCAGAAACACAATGGTGGGTACCCTCAGGAGAAAGCCAGAACTCACACGGAATCTCACTATCAATAAAAAGTGGGCCA
>NW_027539059.1:0-223 GCF_008692635.1 Crocuta crocuta
GAACTGATCCATGAATTCAGCAAAGTGACAGGATATAAAATCAATTCACAGAAATCGGTTGCATTCCTATACGCCAACAATGAAGCAACAGAAAGATAAATCAAGGAATCCATCCCATTTACAATTGCACCGAAACTCATAAAATACCTAGGAACAAATCTAACCGAAGAAGTGAAAAATATATACACTGAAAACTATAGAAAACTTATGAAGGAAATTGAAG
>NW_027539060.1:0-223 GCF_008692635.1 Crocuta crocuta
ACCTAAGTCCATAGTTTGCCTTAGTGTTCCCTCTTGTGCTGCACATCCTATGGGTTTAGTTAAATGTGTAATGACATATGTTCATCATTATAATATCATATAGAGTACTTTCAATGCCTTAAAAATTCTCTGTGTTCTGCCTAGTCTTCCCCCTCCTCCCTCACCAGTCACTGTCAACTACTAGTCTTTTTAGCTGTCTCCATAGTGTTACCTTTTCTATAGT
>NW_027539061.1:0-223 GCF_008692635.1 Crocuta crocuta
ACCTAAGTCCATAGTTTGCCTTAGTGTTCCCTCTTGTGCTGCACAGTCTATGGGTTTAGTTAAATGTGTAATGACATATGTTCGTCATTATAATATCATATAGAGTATTTTCAATGCCTTAAAAATTCTCCGTGCTCTGCCCAGTCTTCCCCCTCCTCCCTCACCAGTCACTGTCAATTACTAGTCTTTTTAGCTGTCTCCATAGTGTTACCTTTTCTATAGT
>NW_027539062.1:0-223 GCF_008692635.1 Crocuta crocuta
AACATTTTGAAATACCTTAATTATCTAAGATTTCCTTTTTTAATGATTTTTTAAAATTTATGTTTGAGAGAGAGTGAAAGCAAGTCGGACACTCAACGGACTGAGCCACCCAGGCATCCCTAGAAATATTTCTGTTTTGAGATTGTCATACAACTCTTCCTTAAGAACTACTGAGACCCCTGGGTGGCTCAGTCGGTTAAGCGTCCGACTTGGGCTCAGATCA
>NW_027539063.1:0-223 GCF_008692635.1 Crocuta crocuta
TTTAAGTCTACAATCTCTGTGGTCTGTACTCATCTTCTTTTTTTAATTTTTTTTTAATGTTTATTTACTTTTGAGAGAGAAACAGAGACAAGAGTGCAAGTGGAGGAGGGGCAGAAAGAGAAGGAGACGCAGAATCTGAAGCACCTCCAGGTTCTGAGCTGTCCGCACAGAGCCAGACGCAGGACTCGAACCCACAGACTGTGAGATCATGACCTGAGCCGAA
>NW_027539064.1:0-223 GCF_008692635.1 Crocuta crocuta
ACTCAGGTTGGGTGGGAACCCCCGTGGAAGGGAGAGGCAAAGGGAATGAGAAATGTGCGGCACCTGGAAGCTTTTCGTGATGGGCAGGGAGTAAGCAGAGTGGTAATGGGCGCAGGGCTGATACTCAAAAACTTCAACACCCTGCCCAGCAGTGGCACCGGACAGTCCAGAATGGACACTGGTCCAAAGGCTGGAGTCCTGGAAACTCTTGCTGAGCCAAGAC
>NW_027539065.1:0-223 GCF_008692635.1 Crocuta crocuta
ACTTTCTATCTCACATATGTTTATCTTAAAAAGACAGCCTCAAATCTGGCTGCCAGTAAGTCCAACAAGCCCCTGGGAAGGGTCCAGTGGTCTTACTGAATTTGCCCAAGCCATTTCTCAGTGGAGACCTAGAAGATGTGTTGGATGGCTCATTGTCTTCCTTATCTCAGCAGTTGTCATCTTAGCCACAGTGGTTAGAGCGGTCTCCCTGACAGAGTCTGTC
>NW_027539066.1:0-223 GCF_008692635.1 Crocuta crocuta
ACTCACGCGTGGGACCTCTGTGACGGCAGCTGAACCCTGTCGTAACCAGGACGGCAGTTTTGGGGCAGACTTCCCTATGTGGTTCCTTGGGGTCAGGCTGCTCCTAGAAGCACAGCCCTCAGAAATTCTCAGCCCCTAATTCCATGGGGTGAGCAGCCAAGTTCGACTCCAGCACTCCCCTCTCCAGGCGCTTCTCTGGACACGCAGGGGATCCACGCTCCCA
>NW_027539067.1:0-223 GCF_008692635.1 Crocuta crocuta
CCACAGAAATTTCTTACTTGACACATCCCCAAAGGCAAGGGAATCGGGAGCAAAAATGAACTACTGGGACCTCATCAAGATAAAAAGTTTTTGTACGGCAAAGGAAACAGTCAATAAAACTAAAGGGCAACCAACTGGATGGGAAAAGATCATTGCAAATGACATATCAAATAAAGGGTAATATCCAAAATCTATGAGGAACTCACCAAACTCCACACCTGAA
>NW_027539068.1:0-223 GCF_008692635.1 Crocuta crocuta
AATAAATAAATAAATAAATAAATAAATAAATAAATAAACTTTAAAGCAACATAAGCATAGCTTTGGAACTCAGTCTTTTTATGGAAATTGATCAATCTTTGCATGTGTGTCCTCTTTGACTTTGTCAATCTTGAAAATAAAATAGCCAGTTTTTGAACAAAATTAATTTATTTGAGAATAGCAGAATTGCAAATTATGGCAAAGCATAGGCAAATCGAGGGAA
>NW_027539069.1:0-223 GCF_008692635.1 Crocuta crocuta
ATATTTTTTTTAAAGAAAAATTTCTTTTTAAAAGAATACCAAATAAAATGGTAACTACATTTATGGTGGTGAGCATTGCATAATGTATAGAATTGTGGCATCGCTATGTTGTACATCTGAAACCAATATAACATTGTGTGTCAACTATATTTAAATTGAACAAAAATGGATATCCTGGGGGAAAACCGCATTATTGTTAATAATTCTAAGTAGGCACTGCTCA
>NW_027539070.1:0-223 GCF_008692635.1 Crocuta crocuta
ATTCACATGGGGTTGTGCCAAGACTCAGATTCCTGCAGTCTAGCTTGGCCTACATGGCCCCACTAAGAACATGCAAAGTTGTCAGGGCACAAAGGCAGAGACGTTTCCACGCAGTCTCTGCCTCCAAACAAAGGGCCATATGTATGGTTCCTACAAATATAACTTGTGTCCTATTGACTCCTTTATGGAGGAGAGGCTTTTACTGTTAGCATCGTTACAAAAG
>NW_027539071.1:0-223 GCF_008692635.1 Crocuta crocuta
ATCATGCTGTGAAACCCCCCCACCCTGTCCGCCTTTGCCCGGAGCCGCGGGCAGCAGCCCAGTGCGCCCAGCCGGCCCCGGGGCAGGAGCGGTGCTAGGCAGGGGTGGGGTGGCCCGGCCCGGGGACCGGGAGCCGGGGAGGGAGCCGGGCACCGAGCTGCGGGCGGGGGAAGCGGCGCCGAAGTTTGCCTCGGACTCGCCGGGCGCTGCGGCGGCTCCCCCC
>NW_027539072.1:0-223 GCF_008692635.1 Crocuta crocuta
ATTAATGACTGGGAATCCGTGTTGAAAAGATGAGCATTAGCCAGCGCTGTCCAAGCTTGCTGGGGCCACTGCAGGAAACAGAGCTAGGCTGGCAGGTCCCAGTGTGAGAGCCTGGAAAAGTGCCATGTCTGGGCTTTAAGGGGATTCTGTACCTCCAGGCTGGTGCTGAGGGCGAATAAGACGCAAACCTTACCCGCCAAGCAGAGTGCCAGAAGCCCCTGCG
>NW_027539073.1:0-223 GCF_008692635.1 Crocuta crocuta
ATCATGACCTGAGCCGAAGTCGGATGCTTAACCAACTGAGACACCTAGGCACCCCGGAGGCCCTAAATTCTTAAGGACAGGAAGCTAGAAGGCTGAGACTATGAAATGGTTTTTTTCTTATGTAAAATGAAAAATGACTCAGAGGCTGGATTTAAAAATGCATGTAGAATGATATCCATCCAAGGAACAGGATGGGCCTTGATTGGGAACTGGCAACGTGTTC
>NW_027539074.1:0-223 GCF_008692635.1 Crocuta crocuta
TATAACTCTGGATCTTGGGCGTCTAGAGTAATGCCCAGCACACCGAGGGGCTCAGTGTCGGTTGGATTGAACTAGATTCCAAAGTGCAAGACATTTAATTCATAATTATCTTTCATAACCATGAGATTATTCAAACATCATGCCCAGGATTTTGAACACGACTTTAGTATCACAGAAAACACATACATCACATACATGATAGCTGATACATTGTGACACATTA
>NW_027539075.1:0-223 GCF_008692635.1 Crocuta crocuta
ATGAAAAATAAATGTATGTTTATTATATAATCCAGTAATTTTGCTTGTTATTTACTCAGATGAGTTGAAAACTTATGGCCACACAAAAACCTGCACATAACTGTGTATAGTAGCTTTACTAATAATTGCCGAAAGTTCAAAGACTTCAATCAGTGAATGGAGAAGCCAACTGTGGTACGTCCATGAAATGGGATATTATTCAGTGATACAAAAAAACAATCAA
>NW_027539076.1:0-223 GCF_008692635.1 Crocuta crocuta
ATTCATCAGTTGATGGACATTTAGATTCTTTCCATAATTTGGCTACGGCTGAAAGCACTGCTGTAATCATGGGGGTACGTGTGCCCCTATGAATCATTACTCCTCTGTACTTTGGGTAAATTCTTAATCAGCTATTGCTTAATCAGCTATTGCTGAGTTGTAGGATAGCTCAATTTTTAATTGTTTGACGAACTTCCACACTGTTTTCCAGAGTGGCTGCACC
>NW_027539077.1:0-223 GCF_008692635.1 Crocuta crocuta
TGGACAGGCATTTAAGACTTCCCCATGTTATATCAGGGGCAAGGACTTGCGTTTGTGGGATGGCTTCAGGATGAGATGTCCATGACGTGGCTTCTCCCATCTTTTTTTATTTTTTAATGTTTTCTTTATTTCTGAAAGAGAGAGAGAGAGAGAACGTTAGCAGGGGATGGTCAGAGAGAGAGGGAGATAGAATCTGATACAGGCTCCAGGCTCTGAGCTAGCT
>NW_027539078.1:0-223 GCF_008692635.1 Crocuta crocuta
AGTACATCCATTGGAAGCATAGGGCAGGAAGTGCAGCTGCAAAGGGCCCACGGAGCTGTCAGGCTCCAACACCAGGTCTAGGCCAGGTCTCCAGCACACCACTCTCATGGACAACATTGCACAGCTCTGGCTGCTGCTATTTCATGCGAGAAGGCTTCATCATTTTACTTTCAACCTATATATATATATCTTTATATTTTATATTTAAAGTGCATTTCTTATA
>NW_027539079.1:0-223 GCF_008692635.1 Crocuta crocuta
TTGAAGAGTCTCTTGTGGTTTGCCTCCCTCCCTCTCTGTTTGGAAAACTATTTTCCCCCTTCTCCTCTCCTCTGGTCTTCTGTTAAATTTCTCAAGACCCACATATGAGGGAAAACATAGGATATCTCTCTTTCTCTGGCTGACTTATTTCACTCAGCATAATACCTTCAAATTCCAACCACGTTGCTGCAAGTGGCATGATTTCATTCTTTCTCATTGCCAA
>NW_027539080.1:0-223 GCF_008692635.1 Crocuta crocuta
GGATGGTGTGTCTTGGTTTCTTTTGTTGAGCTTTTGGTTATTTTGGTTCCCTACTGGTAGTGGTATTTGTTTCCCCACTGGTAGTGGTATGTTTCCCTACTGGTAGTTTGTCTTGTTTCTTGAGGCAACCCTGTAAAAAGAAAAGAGACAACCACAGCGGGAACGAAGGAACACAAAGGCACAGACAAAACCAATAAATATGCAAACCCAGGCTCAGGTAAAA
>NW_027539081.1:0-223 GCF_008692635.1 Crocuta crocuta
CTACTGCGGTATCCATGGGCTTTTCACGGGGTTAAACGTACAACGCTTAACTGATTCTTTTACGAATGTGTTTTCTAACATTACTTTCTGAAACAACATGGTAATTGACTGCTGTATAGCGCACACTGTTGTTCACAGAGTCAAGCCCACGCCAGATCCCTCGTTGGTATGTGCCGCTCGATTCTACCAGCACTCGCGTTGTGAACGTTGACGATAGTTGAAT
>NW_027539082.1:0-223 GCF_008692635.1 Crocuta crocuta
GCTGTCAAGTTTCCCTATCATAAAAGGGATCTAAGCATAAACAAGAGAACCGATGTAAATCAGTGGTCCTCAACCAGGGAATTCTTCCCCCTGGGGAACACTTGGCAATGTCTGGAGACATTTCTGCTTGTCACAGCTGGGGCTGGGGGTGCTACTTGCACACAGGGGTTGGAAGCCACGGATGCTGCTAAACATCCCAAAATGCATAGGACAGCCCCCCCCC
>NW_027539083.1:0-223 GCF_008692635.1 Crocuta crocuta
CTGACCCTCCCCTGCTCATGCTGTCTCTCTCTCTCTCAGAAATCATTAAAAAAAAAACATTTTAAAAAAGCCAAACTCAGAGTATTTTTAGTTTAATGAGACAAACGGCAACAAGATAATGTAATTAAGGAAAAGTTTTAAGTGTAATTGTTTCAATTCAGTACATCCCTTCTTTAAATAAACCCTGAAATCCAATAATGGGCCCAGAGGAAACAGAATATCA
>NW_027539084.1:0-223 GCF_008692635.1 Crocuta crocuta
AGTTGCCATCTATGGAATACTTGCTACTGTAGATGTCAGATACTGCTAAGCACTTTCTCGATATGATTGTACTTAATCTTCACTCCAACTATTTGAGATGTGCGTTTGATTTTATCCATTTTATAGAGGTGCAAAATGAATTGTAATTTTAGTTCATGTTTTTGTTTTAATAAGTGAAACCACGTGGTGCAATATTAAGAACACTGGAATAGGAGTCAGGAGA
>NW_027539085.1:0-223 GCF_008692635.1 Crocuta crocuta
CCATCCCCCCTGCTCCCCCCACTTCTCATCCCTCCCCTGGCCCTCCGCCCACCCAGGGCCCTCACCTCTGTCCACCGCTCACCTGCTCCCACCTACCCCATCCCCCCCACATCTGTCAGTCGGCGCCTCCCTCCTCACTCCATTGACCACTCTGCCTGGCCTCCTGGCCCTCCCCGCGTCCGTCTGTCCATCCTTCCATCCGTCCCTGCATCCATCGGACTCT
>NW_027539086.1:0-223 GCF_008692635.1 Crocuta crocuta
GAAGACAGGGACTAGTGCCCGCCCCCAAAACCCCTCAGCTCAGCACCACTGCAGGGGCCATGGCCACTCCAGACCCAGACACACCCACCACCTGCAGTGGGGCAGAGGCTCAGAAGAAGTGACAGGACTGGAGGACGTGGTCCCCAGGCTCCACACACTCCCAGGGCCCTGCAGGTTCCCAGCACCTCCCTCCAGGCTCCTGCGGCCCCGCCCCCTCCTCTGA
>NW_027539087.1:0-223 GCF_008692635.1 Crocuta crocuta
CCCATGAAAGGACTCCATGAAAGACACCATAAAAGGCTATTGTGTAAGGGAAGTTAGTATCCTTCCACTTCCCCACTCACTGCATCCTAGGCTACAAACTAGTGCCTGATATGGACCATACATTGAAAGTTGTGACTTTCAGGCCATGCCTTGAAGAACATGACTTGATGGTCATGCCTTGGTTTACCTAGTCTTTGAAGAGCATGCTATGGAGGCCATGCTT
>NW_027539088.1:0-223 GCF_008692635.1 Crocuta crocuta
CTTTACCAGGATTACTCACTTCCACTTTCCTTTTTTCTTTCACCTCTTCCTTCTATACTCTTCAGTGGCATTACAGATCCTGAAAGAGTCTCCTGCTCTTTGGAGCTTTCAGTGACTCTTTTCTACAAGGGAAATGGGTCCTTTCATTGTGTTCCTATAATAATTTTAATTATATTTATTATTTTAATCTCTTTAAATCCTTATTCTTTTTTTAAGGGCCAGA
>NW_027539089.1:0-223 GCF_008692635.1 Crocuta crocuta
CTACTGTAGCAATAATGAGCATCTTTATTATGTTACACAACTCCCATGTCTTATTAGAGACTGGAATGATTCAGTTCTGGTGTCTCAGCAAGTGCGATTATTACAATACGATATTGTCTGCATTCTTTATATGGTATCTTTCATCTCTAGAGCTTATTTAGTACTCGTTCCGATTTTGGACCATCTCTCCTTTCCCACACCCTCATCCCCTGGGAACCGCCAC
>NW_027539090.1:0-223 GCF_008692635.1 Crocuta crocuta
CTTTGGTGGCAATATAAATTGGTGCAAAGACCATGGTCAATAATATTTTTAATTAAAAATTAAAATTAAAAATGGAAATAATATATAACCTAGTAACTCCAATTATAGGTATTTATCTAAGGAAAAAAACCCGCTAATTCAAAAAGATATATACACCGCTATCTTTAATCTTTATCGCAGCATTATTTACATAGCTATGACATAGAAGCAACCCAAGTGTATA
>NW_027539091.1:0-223 GCF_008692635.1 Crocuta crocuta
CGTGCAGGGGTGTGCATGCACACGTGAGCACAGGCTGTTGCCCCATGCGCTCCTTGGGCCCCCCTCCCCCTGGCGTCCACACCGGCTGCCACTCTGCCGGCTGGTCTGCTCTGCAGTGGCTCTTCCTGGGTCCTCACTTCTGCTGCTTCGGCCTGGTGTCCTGGGGCCAGTGCAAGGCAGGGCCGAGGGCACGGACCCTGGCAAACGCCAGCCACGCTGTCCC
>NW_027539092.1:0-223 GCF_008692635.1 Crocuta crocuta
GAGATGCAAACTTCCAGCTATAAAATAAATAATTAACATGTATAAAAAGTACAACATAGGGAATACAGTCAATAATATCATAACTTTCTATGGTGACAGATTGTAACTACACTTCTTGTGGTGAGCATTTCATAATGTATATAATTGTTAAATCACTATGTTGTATATCGGGAATGAATACAGGGGCGCCTGGGTGGCTCAGTCGGTTAAGCATCTGACTTCG
>NW_027539093.1:0-223 GCF_008692635.1 Crocuta crocuta
TAAGATGAGTTGTGCAGAGATTCTGCTACATTAGAATAGCAAGATTTTTATGTACTCGGAGTTGGCTAATGGAGATTGTACCTCTTTTGTACTTAATAGCCTTCCTTCCTTTCTGACTCCCAATTAATAGTAGGATGATATAAAGCCGGACTTTTTTTTTTTTAATGGCACTTTGTCGTGTTCCTTTCCTCACATCTTTAGTGTAACACACAGATAGTAGGGA
>NW_027539094.1:0-223 GCF_008692635.1 Crocuta crocuta
ATCTTATGAGTTCCTTTGGAAGTCCTTGAATTATAGCCTTCATGGCATATGATATTTTATGGTTTCCTTAGAGTAACTGAGACAAATATCTATCTTCCATGGAGCCAGTAATCACAGAAAAATGCTGATAAAAAATGGAAATAAGAGGGAAAAAAAAGGAAAGAAGGAAGGGAGAAGGCAGAAGAAAGAAAAGAAAGAAAGAAGGGAAGGGAAGGGAAAAGAA
>NW_027539095.1:0-223 GCF_008692635.1 Crocuta crocuta
TATCTATATTTTTTAAGTAAAGCTAAAGGAACACAGTTGGTGCTTCTAACATCAGACCTGGAAATTTCCTTCACCAAATCTACAAAGTTTATGACACACAATTTCTATTTCCATGTTAAAGCAGGTGCATAACATTGGTCACCATGATCACAGCCTCCATGGAAATTGTATTCTCTGTCCTTAGAGCCTCCTTAGACAGCAACCTTGAGCCCTTCTGGCCTCA
>NW_027539096.1:0-223 GCF_008692635.1 Crocuta crocuta
TAACTACTCTTATCTATCCTCATCCCAGCTGCCAGTGTAAGGGAGAATATTTGTGGAATATAGGCCTTGAGAAAGGGACTGCTATGTATCACCAATTAGTAAGTTATGTTCTGCCCTTATCTGTACCTTAACTTTACATTGGGCTCTTTTGACATGGGGCCAGGAAATTGTAACTCTTGTGTTCTTAACCCCCTTTATTATCGAAGTCTTGGATCTGCAAGGC
>NW_027539097.1:0-223 GCF_008692635.1 Crocuta crocuta
TATCGATTTTAAATTTTGAGCAATATTTTTTATGCAATTATATGGTCTCAGTTTTGTTTTAATTTGTATTTCCCTGTTTTGTAATGAAATTGAGCAGAAAATTAACATAATCCCTCACTCATATGAAACGGGATTTCTGCTGAGATATATCAAGTAGTAGGATTCCTCTAGGTGCATGGTTTAAAATTCTATGTCCAGAAGATTTTCCCCTTTCCTGTGAGAA
>NW_027539098.1:0-223 GCF_008692635.1 Crocuta crocuta
TCGACACTGTGGAGTTGTACCAGACGCGTCCAGACTTCCACAAAGGCTGGGGCTGTGCCAGCGCGGGGCACCGTGGTCACAGGGCTGTGGCAATCCACAGGGCTGTCCGGATTCATGAAGTAAACAGAGACTCCCACACTGGGGAGTCTCCTGGAAGCTTCCAGGCCAGAGCAGGACCCCCGCCCACCGCACAGCTCTCTCCTGTTTCTCTCTCTTTTAGGCT
>NW_027539099.1:0-223 GCF_008692635.1 Crocuta crocuta
CTCAGATGTTCCTTGCCAGATCAGTTGATGGGATATAGAGACCCTGGTAGCAACAAGCACAGCAAGTTCCAAGATCTTGAGTCCCATCCCATCATCCCATAAAATAAAACAGGGCTCCTTGCAGAAACGAGTGCCTATAGGGCTCCAGAGGAAAATACAATAAGCTGAAAGTGAAGCTGAAGCACCTTTTCCTGTAACACAGAATGAAATGCTGCCCCCCCCC
>NW_027539100.1:0-223 GCF_008692635.1 Crocuta crocuta
TTATAGAGGATGTTCCTAGCAAAGAATATTTGCATTGTAGTTCTCACTACCATGTGTGCTTGGTACTTTTACATACTAGATTCAAGGCATCAGTATTTTGTAATGAAGTTTATTTATAAATGATATGATATGGAAAAGCATGTGGCTGTCCTAATGAAATATGGGCAGCTTAAGGAGATGATGCTACAATCCGAAACATAGGTATCTGATAGGAATTTTTCCA
>NW_027539101.1:0-223 GCF_008692635.1 Crocuta crocuta
TTTATTAAATAAAATATTTATTGAATAAATATAAAATACATTTCAATTTAATAAATAAGTTTTTCTTTGTTGATTTGAAATGGCATATTTATCATTTATAAAGTCCCATATATTCTCAGGTTTATTTAAATGTCCATTCTATTCTTATTGATCTATTTCTTCTCCTCCCAATACTATTTTGTTTCAAGTAAATGTCACTATGTGAAACATGGTGATGTATGGC
>NW_027539102.1:0-223 GCF_008692635.1 Crocuta crocuta
TTTTGGTGATTCCATATCCGCCTTTGAGATTTGAAGCCATTGGTCCCCTGGGACCTGAAAGGGTCTGACTTGGAATTTCAGTCTGGAGAAAATGAGAGGTGGTGGAGTTGGGCACGCGAGGGGACTCCTTCACGGCAAGGTCATTAGGGGTGTATTATTTCAGGGAAGGCCAGCTGCCGGCCATGGTTGCACATGTGCACTGGCTGCCCCTCAGCCATGTAGC
>NW_027539103.1:0-223 GCF_008692635.1 Crocuta crocuta
TGTGTTTCTAAATCTTCTGGCTATATATCTAGGAGTGGAATGTTTGGGTCAAGTGATGACTTTATGTTTCATATTTGAGGAAGCCCTGGAATTTTATCACAGCGTCCACACAGATTTTGGGTGCCTCTAGCACTGTCTGCAAGTTGTGCTTCCTCTACATCCTCAAGGACACATCTTCTTCTGTCTCTTTCATTGTAGCTCTCCTACTGGGGAGGGGTTGTTC
>NW_027539104.1:0-223 GCF_008692635.1 Crocuta crocuta
TACTCTGTCTCTTTCTCTTCCCAAGCTCCTGTGGCTCAGTGTCCTTTGACTTCAGACCTTCTCTGTTTGAGAGATGAGTGCAGGTGAAATGTACTGTGCTCCCTACTTCTCCTTCATCTTGCCTCCTCCTGTGAGCTTTTCATATATGGCCTTTATTATGTTAAAATATCTTCCCTCTGGCAAACCATGAGAGATTCTTGAATGCTGAGAACAAACTGAGGAC
>NW_027539105.1:0-223 GCF_008692635.1 Crocuta crocuta
TGGGTGGGTGTAAAACCCAAGCCCCTTCATTGCCAAGATCTGCACAAGCACACAGCCCCCTCACAGCTCTGGTTTTCAATTTCCCCTTTGTGGGCGGGGATTCCCCTTACTTTCTTGAAACCCAGTTGCACATTTTAAAGCATGTTTACTTGATTTTATGCTGAATTTCTAAATATTTCAAGGCGGGTATGTGTTTGTCAGGTTTTACCATTCACAATATCAC
>NW_027539106.1:0-223 GCF_008692635.1 Crocuta crocuta
ACCGAGATACCACCTCACACTGATTGGAGTGGCTAAAATTAACAACTCAGGAAACAACAGATATCGGTGAATATGTGGAGAAACAGGAACTCTCTTGCACCATTAGTGGGAACGCCAACTAGGGCAGCTGCTCTGGAAAACAGTATGCAGGTTCCTTAAAAAATTAAAAATAGAACCACCCAATGACCCAGCAATAGCACTGCTAGGAATTTACCCAAGGGAC
>NW_027539107.1:0-223 GCF_008692635.1 Crocuta crocuta
GTCCCCCGATTCTGTGCACACGCTCCAGATCAACGCGTGCTTCCGGAGTGATTTCTCTCCTAAAGGCTCCCCGAGCCACGAGGCTGTCCTGAGCGCTCGTGTTTGGTTCCGCTTCCCCTGTCCTTGCCGTCGCCACGTCACTGTCCCCACCAGCCAGAGCTGGACCCCCGTGTTGGCCCAGACCTGTCCCTCCTGTGCCCCTCCCCCCCCCCCCCCCCCCCCC
>NW_027539108.1:0-224 GCF_008692635.1 Crocuta crocuta
AAAAAAAAAACTTAAATCAAGAGGGACCTACCCAAAACCACGTGGTCTTGGCCGCATTTTTGATGGTCCTCAAAAAGCTCCCATTGATATCCGGTTGCATCTCGAGATAGAATAAAAGGCTTTCATTGATGATGTTTGGTATCCAGCTGTCAAGAAGAAAACAGCCCAGGATAAAGGGAACACGTAACACATCTGATCTTTAGGTGCTGGGGGTCAGGAAACAC
>NW_027539109.1:0-224 GCF_008692635.1 Crocuta crocuta
CTGTCTCTCTCAGAAATAAATTAAAAAAAAACATTAAAAAAAAAACATTAAAAAAAAACAAATTGTATACAATTAAACATTTTTCTTCTTATATGTTATACAATGTTATAAAAAAATTTTAATGTTATGTGTATTTAGCACAATAAAAAATAAAATATAAAAGTAAAATTAATATTCTAATATATAAGAATATATATGCACATATCTTGAGGAATATACACACC
>NW_027539110.1:0-224 GCF_008692635.1 Crocuta crocuta
AAAAACTTTCTTCTATTTCTCCTTTATTATCTTCCTTTATGTTAAATGAATAATTGTTTAGTAGACTGTTCTAATTCTTCTATTGACTTTAAAAAATTTTTGTGTTATTTTCTTAATGATTGCTTTAGGAGGTACAAATAAATTTATATTCTGTCTACCTTTTCTAGATTGTTGCCATAAAATTGTTCATAATATTCTTTTAAAATAAGCTTAGGGGCACCTGG
>NW_027539111.1:0-224 GCF_008692635.1 Crocuta crocuta
CACTGAATTGTGTGGCTGCATCTGTGTGTCTACCTGTAATGGAAGGGGATTCTCTTCAGATCTTATCTCCAGATCCCTGAATGAACACATTCTCATCCTTGTCTTTTCCTTGTTTGTAAATTAAGACCTCAATTTTAATAGAAAAAAAATGCAAGGGTCTTTATCATATCTTTTGATATAGGGATTGCCAATCTCCCAGCCTTAGTTTGATGAAATTGAATAAA
>NW_027539112.1:0-224 GCF_008692635.1 Crocuta crocuta
AAAAGGAAAGAATTTCTCTAGAATCTCCTCAGAAGAGCAAAGAGGCGTATTTCCCAGAGGCCCCCAGCAAATGAATCTTCATGCTCTTTGGCCCAGTTCTGCCAGCACGCCCATCCTCCACCAAACTCTGGGGCCAGAGAGCAGGGTCGCACTAATCTGAATCACATGTCCTGCCTTCGAGGCCAGGGGTGGCGTCAGCTTTAGCCAAAGGGGCTTTGGCTGGG
>NW_027539113.1:0-223 GCF_008692635.1 Crocuta crocuta
GAAATCCTGCCATTTGCAACAACATGGATGGAACTAGAGGGTATTGTGCTGAGTGAAGAAGTCAGTCAGAGAAAGACAGACGTCATATGTTTTCACTCACATGTAGAACTGGGTAAACTTAACAGAGCATGGGGGAGGGAAGGGGGAAAAACAGTTTCAGACTGAGAGGGAGGCCAGTCATAAGAGACTCTTAAATACAGAGAACAAACAGGGTTGATGAGGG
>NW_027539114.1:0-224 GCF_008692635.1 Crocuta crocuta
TACAAAACAAATGAATAAATGAACAAACAAAAACAGAATCAGACCAATAAGTACAGAGAATAAACTGACATTTTGTGGGGGCTGGGGGGATGGACAAGATGCGTGAGGGAGAGTGGGAGATATGGCTTCCATCGATGGAATGAATAAGTGATGGGGATATGGCTTCCAAATATGGAATAAATAAGTGATGGGGATAAAGAGGAATACAGTCAATGATACTACAG
>NW_027539115.1:0-224 GCF_008692635.1 Crocuta crocuta
AAATGTCAGAGAAGGGTGTCAGTTTATTATGTGTTATTTTGGTAAATGACTAAAAGGGAACCTTTGGTAATGTAAAAGCGTAGCTGAGCAGGTAAACAAATTATATAAATTTTTAAAGATCTTGAGAGTCTGTTAGTGTTGTGGGAGTATTTAAATGAAAATATTTTTCTGTAAGCGATGTTATAAAGTTTATAAGCCGTATGTTAGCTTGTTTCAGTGGAGTA
>NW_027539116.1:0-224 GCF_008692635.1 Crocuta crocuta
AACATTCCAGTAACTGCCCTCCTGCCTGAGCCTAGACCAGCAGAGTCCTGACTCCCCCAGGAGCCTGGCAGAGGCTTTGTCAGTTTAACTGATTCTGTCTCCAGGGAACCAACTGCCGGGTGATGCTGATTGGCCGAGCAGAGCAGCGTAGGCCCAGCGGCCAACTGGTCACCAGCTGCTTGTCAGAGGGACAGGCCTTGGGAGTCTGGGATGGTTTGAGACAT
>NW_027539117.1:0-224 GCF_008692635.1 Crocuta crocuta
AACCTATTTAACCTGTCTTGGAGCTCTAATAGGTTCAGCACAATCGAGCCATCCAGGCAACAATGGAGATAGAGATGTAGTAGACTCTAGATAAAGACTATCTATCTAGAAACATCGTGGGTTTCTCCCCCATGATCCTACTAAGCACAGAATAGATGTACAAAAAGATGCCAGCTCTGTTTCTCCTTGAGGAAGGAATAAGTTGATCCATGCATGCAGTTTTC
>NW_027539118.1:0-224 GCF_008692635.1 Crocuta crocuta
AAGTTTACCAAATAGTGAAGGGTGGAAACAATGATTCAGATGGGAATGGAAAATGCCACTTCCTTTGTAAAGATCCTGGGTCAACTTAGACCATGGGATTTTTTAAAAAAGTTTATTTATATTGAGAAAGAGAGAGAGCATGAGTGGAGGAGGGGCAGAGAAAGAGGGAGAGAGGGAATCCCAAGTGGGCCCACGCTGTTAGCACAGAGCCCGGCATAAGGCTC
>NW_027539119.1:0-224 GCF_008692635.1 Crocuta crocuta
AACACCCAGTGCTCATCCCAAAAAGTGCCCTCCCCCATGCCCATTAACTCCTTCCCCTCTCCCCCACCCCCCATCAGCCCACAGTTTATTCTCAGCATTCAAGAGACTCTCATGGTTTGCCTCCTTCTCTCTCTCCAACTATTTTTCCCCTCCTTCTTGTTGCGGACGAAATGACACAGAGGACAAGGCACACACAAAAGACAGACACAGACACAACTCCGGCC
>NW_027539120.1:0-224 GCF_008692635.1 Crocuta crocuta
CTAAGCCACCTTAAACAATATTTAAAGAACCATAATTTGGGAAATTTGAATCCAGTGAAAAGCAGCTTAAACTAAAAACAATATGAGAAGCTTGTTTATACTGGTCATGAGAACTCTAAATTGTTCTAGAACATCTTGCATTTATACAGCGTTACTTTATAAAAGAGCCCCACCAGTTCTATTCCCGTGTTACCTGTATCTGATAAGAAAGCCCCGGTACTCTC
>NW_027539121.1:0-224 GCF_008692635.1 Crocuta crocuta
AGGGTACTGCACAAAAATACAGATATAAATCAACGTAACAGAACAGAAAACACACAACTCGATCCAAAACTAGACTGTCAACTAATCTTCAGCAAAGCAGGAAAGAATATCCAATGGGAGAAAGTTAAACAAATTGGATTGGGAAAACTGGACAGCTAGATGCAAAAGCATGAAAATGGACACCATAAAATTTCTGAGAGCACAGGCAGAGTAACCTTTTACAC
>NW_027539122.1:0-224 GCF_008692635.1 Crocuta crocuta
GACTAAGCCACCCAGGCACCCCTATCTTTTGTTTTTTCTTAACAAATCTCCCCAAAATTTACAAATGTGTTCACAAATTTTGTTCACAAATCTGTTAGGAAACGTGTGACCAGTGGAGCCAGTCTCTGCCCCACTCAGCTGCTGGTGGGACAATTGAAAGGTCTGGGGCTGGAACCATCAGAAGATTTGTTCACTCACGTCTGGTTGTTGATGCTGGCTGTTGC
>NW_027539123.1:0-224 GCF_008692635.1 Crocuta crocuta
AATGGGATTCAGTGTTGTCATAGAGCCACAGGACAAGGCAGTGGGACACCAGAGCTCCGCCGCCCTCCAAACATGCCACTTTGAGGGGAGATTATTTCAAGCTGCAGGCAGCTAAGAAGAAGCAGATGCAAGATAAACCGTGTGCCTTCCCGCCGGCCACCAGTCGCTCCCAGACCCAGAGGTGCCTTGCCCACCCTCCCCCAGGACGCTGTACAGCTGGAGAG
>NW_027539124.1:0-223 GCF_008692635.1 Crocuta crocuta
TGTTTATTTTTGAGAGGGAGAGAGAGAGAGAGAGACAGAGAGAGACTGAGCATTTGAGGGGGAGGGACAAAGCGAGAAGGAGATGCAGGCTTCAGGCTCTGAGCTCATGACCTGAGCCGAAGTAGGACACTCAACTGAATGAACCACCCAGGTGCTCCTATTTATTTATTTTTTTTATAGTGATTCTTTTTTTTATTTTAATGTTTTATTTATTTCTAGGAGA
>NW_027539125.1:0-224 GCF_008692635.1 Crocuta crocuta
ACCGAGACACAGAATGCTCCGGGAAACTAGGGAAGCTGCACCTGTCAAATGGCCAGATCTGGACAATTGGACAAATGCAAACTGGGGGAAAGGAGCGGTGTTGCCCATGACAAACTCCCCCATTGCGAAGTTGCTGTTGGGACGAGGGCAGCACTACCACAGAGACTGTGCACAAATCTGGAGTGTGACAGACACACGTCAGACTCCGAGCTATGGGCCAAGTG
>NW_027539126.1:0-224 GCF_008692635.1 Crocuta crocuta
ACACACACACATATATGTATACATATGTGTGTATATATATATATACATATACACACACATATATATGGGGGGATGTATGGAGAGAGAGAAATACACATATATGTATATATTTTTAAATGTGCATTTTCACATAATCTTAATTTTTTTAATCAGGTACATAATTGATCTGAATAACCTATATGACATTAATATAAATGAACATTCTATAGTACTTTTCTTTCTCT
>NW_027539127.1:0-224 GCF_008692635.1 Crocuta crocuta
TTTCCAGGGGTTCATAGGGAGCCTGAGTCCACAGGTGATTCTGAAGGTCCTTGTCACTTAGAAACCAGAAAATGAGGTGGCTGGTGCTCTGGACACAGATTATCCAAAAGGTTGACTAGACAAGGTAGAGCATGGCACAGGCCTTCATGAAGACTTAACACTAGCAAAAAAGCTCCTGGAAAAATTTTGGATTTGGGTAGATTTAGAGGTCTCTTACTTTTTTT
>NW_027539128.1:0-224 GCF_008692635.1 Crocuta crocuta
ACATTCACAAACTAAATATATAAGTGTACCTTTAGCATCATGTACTTACTTCCATCATAGATAATAACATTACATTGAAATTACTTTCTTTCTCTGTGACAGTAAGATGTTCAAGGGCAGGGACCACATCTGACTCACCTTTATTCACAGCAAATAGGATAAATGCTGGCACAAAATAAGTATGCAACACATGTCTTTTGAGCTAATTTGACCTGAGTCAAAAT
>NW_027539129.1:0-224 GCF_008692635.1 Crocuta crocuta
AGTTTCTCCAGGATGCCCTAAAGCATCTTCAACACCAACTGTCCGATGTCTGGAAGGCTCCAGCTGTCCCTAGCTCTCAGGGCAGCTACAACACATGCCAGGGCCACAGGCCACTTCCGGGTTCAGCCAGTGCAAAACTGGACATAAAGGTCAGTGATGATGATGATGACAGATGCCCTTCACTCAGCCCTTACTAGGTGCCTGCCCCAGATCTGGGCCTTGAC
>NW_027539130.1:0-224 GCF_008692635.1 Crocuta crocuta
ACCAAAGTTCTCCATTTTCCTTCAGTGCCTACCATTCCTTTCCCCTCTACATCCCTCCATTCTTCTATTCCTCCCTTCTTTCCTTTCCTCTTTCTTTCCTCCCTCCCTCCCTCCCTTCCTTCCTTTGTTCCTTCGTTCCTTCGTTCGTTCCTTCCTTCCATTGTTTGTTTCCTGTTTCACAGCATATTTTATAATTTCACTAGGATTATTGATATGAAATGCCT
>NW_027539131.1:0-224 GCF_008692635.1 Crocuta crocuta
AGTTTATTTTTGCTTTTGTTTCCCTTGCCTCCGGAGATGTGTTGACTAAGAAGTTGTTGCTGCCAAGGTAAAACAAGTTGTTGCCTGCTTTCTCCTCTAGGATTTAATAGCTTCCTGTCTTATGTTTAGGTCTTTGATCTATTTTGAGTTTATTTTTGTGTATGGTATACACAAGTGGTCAGGTTCATTTTTCTGCATGTCACTGTCCAGTTTTCCCAGCACCA
>NW_027539132.1:0-224 GCF_008692635.1 Crocuta crocuta
ATGCTTGGCAGGCACTTACCTTAGGAAAGCTACAGACAGGGAAGAGAGAAAGCCCAAGTCCTGCTTCTCATGGGCCCTCAGTCAGGAGTTTGCACAGACCGGTGTGCTGTTTTCTGTTTCGCAGCGCGCCCTACCTTGCCAGCCCCCCCCCAACCCCCCCAGCCCCTTGCTCCTCTTTTTCTGCCAGTTTCATATAAGTGCTTGTCCTTTTCCTATGGGCTACC
>NW_027539133.1:0-224 GCF_008692635.1 Crocuta crocuta
ACCGGTACCCCTGACCAGAGTGGGAGGGCCACAGACATGGACGAGTTCAAGCGTCTGCAACACCGCGGCACAAACACAACGCCGCGTCCCGCGTTTGCCGGCGGCAGCGTGAAGTGGCTCAGCCGCTTCGGAAACGTGGCAGGTAAACGTGAAAGCAGGCCCAGCCATGACCCAGTAACGTTACTCCTGGGTATACGCCCAAGGAGATGAACAAGTGGGTCCAA
>NW_027539134.1:0-224 GCF_008692635.1 Crocuta crocuta
TCTGTATATGCCTATGACATGATATCATATATAGAACATGCTAAAGATTTCACCATAAAGGAGAACTACTGAACAATTCTGTAAAGTTGTAGGATACAAAATCAATAAACAAAAATACATCATTTTTATACTATGGCTGTAAACTACTAGAAAGGGATATTAAGAAAACTAATCTCATTTACAATCACATCAAAAAGAGTAAAATACCTAGGAATACATTTCAC
>NW_027539135.1:0-224 GCF_008692635.1 Crocuta crocuta
ACTCTGGTCCCGGGGACCACAGGCGGCATGGGGGTGCGATGGGGGGCTGGTGCGAGGGGGGGACCAGAGGGATGGCAGCGGTGGCTTTTATGTCGTTGAGAGAATCAGTTGCTCTTCTCTGCAAGGACTGTCTTCACCGTACAGAGTAGCGTCTTCAATCTCTGTACTGAACTGGAACCTGAGGTCCAGGCCAGCAAGTGCGTGTGGAGCCTTGCCTGTGCGGA
>NW_027539136.1:0-224 GCF_008692635.1 Crocuta crocuta
ACTGAGTATAGGGAGAGAAGCAACTTGCCTGATTTCATGCAACTAATAAGGACAAGAAGCCAGATTTCAATCCAAGCAACATGGCGCTTGAGGACCCGTTCTCAGCTACTCTATAATTCTGATACTTCATGTGCAGTAAATACCCAAGACATCAAGTGTTTATG
The DNA here is from genome assembly GCF_008692635.1 of Crocuta crocuta. NCBI lineage: Eukaryota > Metazoa > Chordata > Mammalia > Carnivora > Hyaenidae > Crocuta > Crocuta crocuta. Next base: position 165 of record NW_027539136.1, read on the forward strand.
GATAAAGTTGGATTGTGATGATCATGACGATCATGATGATGAGCCAGAGTCCAGGAGCCC
>NW_027539137.1:0-223 GCF_008692635.1 Crocuta crocuta
TGAGCAGGGGAGGGTCAGAGAGAGAGGGAGTCACCAGACTGAAACAGGCTCCAGGTTCTGAGCTAGCAGTCAGCATAGAGCCAGACGCGGGACTCGAACCCAGGAACCATGAGATCATGACCTAAGCGAAAGCAGGACACTTAACCGAATAAGCCACCCAGGCGCCCCAACTGACAATATTTTAGAATAATAATGGTAAAATTAATAGCTGGCTTGAAAAAAA
>NW_027539138.1:0-223 GCF_008692635.1 Crocuta crocuta
GCCCGACGCGGGGCTCGAACCCACGAACCGTGAGATGGTGACCTGTGCTGAAGCCGGATGCTTAACCTGCTGAGCCCCCCAGGCCCCCCCAGGCAGAACTACTTTCAACACATTACCACACGTCTGTCTCAAATGTTCCTGCAGAAGGACTGCTTGCCCCGGGGTTATCCGGTATTGGATTGTTTCCTGCATTGAAATAAAAGTGGAGAGCATTTTAAAAGGA
>NW_027539139.1:0-224 GCF_008692635.1 Crocuta crocuta
ATACACACATTTAGCCTTGTGATAAATTCCCATTTGGCTTCAGCTGGGTCTACTTAGTTTCTGTCATTTCCTTCTAACCTAGTATGCCAGTTGCTTCGTTAGCTGGGCCCCGGATGTTGGTGTAGTAAGATTCGGTAATATTTAACACCGAGGCTCCACTGCTGGCACAAAGATACATACCTGAGTCCTGAAGCTCTGTGGGCTGGATCTTTAGGCTATGAGTG
>NW_027539140.1:0-224 GCF_008692635.1 Crocuta crocuta
ATGAGCAGGATAATTGTTAGCAGGAGAATCAAACATCATATGCCAATAGAAGTGTCTCATGCAGGAAAGGAGTCTGTGGGGTGAGGACGGGGGCACAGGGAGGCTGATGACTGTGGAGCATGCGAGCCTTAGTGTGGGAAGGGGGGGTCCCCAGAAAACAGCACAGAGCCTAACACTGTTGATTCTGCGATCACCAAGGGGACATAACGAAGGAACTAAAGTCA
>NW_027539141.1:0-224 GCF_008692635.1 Crocuta crocuta
ATGAGCTTAGTTCTCCCGTAAGGGTATTTTGTAAGGAAGGACCGGGAAAGCGGTGGTCACAATTAGTTCGGTTTTCCGCTATCCCTAGCACCTTACCCCTTCCTGACCCAAGTGCATTACCAGTCAGTCCCAGTTAACAGCGCGCTTTTTCAGTGTTGTGTACCTGGGGTCTCTTCCCAGTCTATGGGAGATGATACTTTTCAGGTGTTTATTTGGGGGGGGGG
>NW_027539142.1:0-224 GCF_008692635.1 Crocuta crocuta
TTATTCTCTGGGAATAAAAATTATTCTTATTCCGTAGGATTGTTGTAAAGATTAAAAGAATTAATATATGTAAAATATTGGGATATCTGGGTGGCTCAGTTGGTTGAACATGTCTGACTCTTGATTTCAGCTCAGGTCATGATCCCAGGTTCATTGGATTGATTCCTGCATGGGGCTTGACGCTGAGTGAGGAGCCTGCTTAAGATTCTCTCTCTCTCTCTCTC
>NW_027539143.1:0-224 GCF_008692635.1 Crocuta crocuta
AAAAAGGAAAGAAAACCTCTAGTGTCTCAGAAGAGGAAGTCTGCCTCAAGGCCACCTATCAGGCAGGCCTCTACTGTCCCTACCCCCTGGACAGCAGGCACGGGGCTCCTCACCGGTAGCAGAACTGCTCAGGGCAATGCTCAGCCCAGGGACAAGGGGAGGGATGTTAGAGGAGAGGAGGAGCAGACCCAGGTCCTTCCCTGGGAAGATTCTCAGGCTGGTCA
>NW_027539144.1:0-224 GCF_008692635.1 Crocuta crocuta
GGGGGACTCTATGAGGGAAATGTTGCAAGGAACACAAGGTACCAAGGACACGACTACAGGCATGAACTCTACAGAGAACATAATGACTCTGAACCTGTATTTTTCAATAATAACACTGAATGTACATGGGCTAAGTGCTCCAATCAAAAGACATAGAGTATCAGACTGGATAAAAAAATAAGATCCATCTATTTGCTGTCTACAAGAGACTCATTTTAGACCTG
>NW_027539145.1:0-224 GCF_008692635.1 Crocuta crocuta
CTGTCCCTGCATCATGGGCCTGTGTCTGCTGGGGCTGCACAGGGTGTGGGGGTCGGGGTCCCAGAATACTCTCACTTCCAGACAGGACCTGCACTCCCTGAGCCTCAGACACACATCTTCCACTCCCCTCCATTCATGTTGTTAGGTGTATATGTGTAAACACACACACACAGACACACACACGCACATGCACACGCACATGCCCTGGGATCTCTAAAGGAAAG
>NW_027539146.1:0-224 GCF_008692635.1 Crocuta crocuta
ATGATTTTGAGAGAAGAAGCCCAGAGTTAACAATTTACACCCAGGAAAGTTGTTATTTGTGTGTAAAGCAGAGGAAAAGATGTTATTGGAAGATTAAGGCAATAGCAAAGAAAAACAATAACAAGTAGGGTCTAAACCATCAATTAAATCAATTGGATTTAATCCAAACCATCAATTGGATTAAAACACAATCCAAAGCTGCAATAGATAGAGCAGTTGGGAGG
>NW_027539147.1:0-224 GCF_008692635.1 Crocuta crocuta
AATTATGTATCTGGTCTGCAATATCTATCTATCTATATGTAGATACGTATATATATAGTATGTGTGTGTGTATGTGTGTGTGTGTATATATATATCTATGGAAATATATAGATATAGATAGATATATATCTCCATAGATATATATCGATATATATCTATATCTGTATCTATGGAGTTATATATCTATCTATATCTATGGAGATATATATATCTATATCTATGGA
>NW_027539148.1:0-224 GCF_008692635.1 Crocuta crocuta
GCATGTTCTTCCGGGGAGGGTGCTAAGCAAAGAAAGAGACCAGACCCTTCCCTGGGAGGAGGGAGTCTCGGAGCTGCTAGAATGTACTGGGGAGAGGAAGAAGCAGCAGCTGCCACTGGTGGTCAAGCCTGCGGTCAAGCCAGGGTGGCCTCCACATTCTGAAGGTGCTGTAGTCCTGGAGAAGGGAACGCAGGCTGTACTTATGGCCTCCTGGTCCCTGAGTC
>NW_027539149.1:0-224 GCF_008692635.1 Crocuta crocuta
TCTGATGACCTTATTTCCAAATAAAGTCATATTCTGAGATACAGCGGAGTAGAAATTCAACATAAAATCTGGGAGGAGTGGCACACAGTTCAACCCATAACAATTGTCCAAACAGTGCACTATATTTGCTTATCTTTTTCAGTCTCTAGGGCCTTCACTACACTGTTAACAGCAGCAAAGTTCTCCCTGAACTTTGAGGAAGCAGAGCATAGCCCTGATTATTT
>NW_027539150.1:0-224 GCF_008692635.1 Crocuta crocuta
AGTAGTGTTCTAGGCCTAGACGCTGCAGTAATTCTAAGAAGGCTCCATTTTCTGTGGCCTCCCATTTGTTGTTTTCATTATCATGTGGTTCATGAGGTGGTGCCTTTTCATGGAAGATTCTTTGCAAATGTTTTCTCACTTCATCCATTTGCAATGAAGGGGTGGTGACTTCATAAATCCCATCAATGAGCAGTCTCAAGTCTTTCTCTAGGTTTTCCCAATCA
>NW_027539151.1:0-224 GCF_008692635.1 Crocuta crocuta
AGGAACGGGGGGTGGGAGGGAGGGCAGAGGTAAGAGATTTGTTTAAAAAATCTAAAAGGGAGAAAGGAGCCAGCTGTGGGCGCGGGCGACGCGGGGGGCAGAGGCGCCAGATGTGCGCTCCAGCCTCTCTCCCCGGCTCCAGCCTCCTCTGGGGTCTGCGCCGAGGCCGCGGGGAGAGGGGCTTCGCGCCGCGCTGGGGCAGAGGCTGCAGAGCCGCGCTCCGA
>NW_027539152.1:0-224 GCF_008692635.1 Crocuta crocuta
AGGAGGGTTAGAGGCAGAAGAACAGCCACCATGTCTCAGGACTAACTTCTTACTCAAGTCCCAGGAGACCTGATCTATTTAGTGCAACCAGGAGCTGGCAGTGTTGAAGTATCTGTTCTTAGTCACACAATCAGTGCAGTTGTGTTTCATGCCATCACACATTAGGAGTCCTTGTGCTCATCTACGTGACAGAGAAGGAACACAAAATAAGGACTGCATAGCAC
>NW_027539153.1:0-224 GCF_008692635.1 Crocuta crocuta
AGGCCGGGGTCCCCGAGGCGCACCGCTGGGCTGCGGCTGCCTCCCCGCCTTCATCCCTGCACTGCCTGCTTGGGGACGAATCCCTGTTCCCATAAAGGCAGCAGCGGTGACTGCGGTGAATTTGAACGCTCACCTGTAGCACTTGTGCTCTGGATGCAGGATGGGACGAACCTTGCCTATTGGGGGAGGGATCTTGTCTTTGTGTCGGTCACAGAGATCCCCAA
>NW_027539154.1:0-224 GCF_008692635.1 Crocuta crocuta
CCCCCCCCCCCCCCCCCGCTCACACTCTGTCACATTCCCTCAAAAATAAACATTAAACAAAATCCTTTTTAGAAAGCCACCTCCTGCAGGGACTCAAAAGCAGAGTTTGAGGGGCACCTGGGTGGCTCAGTTGGTCAGGCTTCCAACTTTGGCTCAGGTCACAATCTCACAGTTTGTGAGAGCCCCACGTCGGGCTCTGTGCTGACAGATCAGAGCCTGGAGCC
>NW_027539155.1:0-224 GCF_008692635.1 Crocuta crocuta
AGAATTGGGATTAATTCTGTTTTACATGTCTGGTAGAATTCCCCAAGGAAGTCATCAGGTCCAGGGCTGTTATTTGTAGGGTGATCTTTGACAACTGATTCGAATTCTTCACTTGTTATGTTATGGGTCTGTTCAGATTACCTATCTCTTCCCGTGTGAATTTTGGTAGTGAGTGTGTATTTAGGCATTTGTCCATTTCTTCTAAGTTGTCCAATTTGTTGGCA
>NW_027539156.1:0-224 GCF_008692635.1 Crocuta crocuta
CATCTTCTCTTTGTATCCCTGCCCCAGTGTAAACACAGTGAGGAGCAGCCTTACCAAGAGTACCCCTCATTACCTATCCAGAGCTTACTGAGACACAAAATGCTAGGTTATGTACCATGACATTTCTCTCCAGGTCAGGACCACTTCCTTGGGACCTAAGAGGGCAATGCAGACCTTGAAGAACCACTTCCCTTACAATTGGCCAATGTCCACCTTCCTCCCGG
>NW_027539157.1:0-224 GCF_008692635.1 Crocuta crocuta
AAAAATACTTAAACGACAGAGGCAATGTCTGAGCCAGATTAACTAATTAGTCATAGATCTACGGTGGAAGACGGTGGAAGGAGATAGGGACTGAGAAGAGTTTAAAATGAACTTGCACTTGGGGCACCAAGGTGGCTCAGTCGGTTGGCTTAGGGCGTGATCTTGCAGTTTGGGAGTTCGAGCTCCATGTCGGGCTCTGTGCTGACAGCTCGGAGCCTGGAGCC
>NW_027539158.1:0-224 GCF_008692635.1 Crocuta crocuta
GGGTTGTGACTGCTTCTAACTGGAAATAATCTTTGTGCCAAAGTGACCCATCTCGGGGACACCTGCCCCAGGCCCCCACAAGATTTTTCTATACTGTGAGTAAAGTTAAGTGCTATGTATGTAAAATGTGTGTGTTATACCCTATCATTTGTTTTCAGATGACTGTCCCAACATTTCAACACAACAAGAAAAGAAAAAAGAAAAATAAGAAATTGAAGAAGAAA
>NW_027539159.1:0-224 GCF_008692635.1 Crocuta crocuta
GAGTCATCTGAATTTGTCTCCTTCATTCTGCTAATATGGTGTATTATAATGATTTTCAAATACTAAACCAATCCGTGTATTTCTGGGATAAATCCTACTTAATCATGGTCTATTATCCTCTTATAATCTGCAAGTAATTTATTTTTTGATATATAGTTGACACACAATGTGACGTTGCTTCAGGTTTACAAGATAGTGATTCAATAGTTCTACACATCACACAA
>NW_027539160.1:0-224 GCF_008692635.1 Crocuta crocuta
GTCCCCTCGGCCTCCTGGGGGCCCAGGTCCCCGGGGGGAGGGCGGGGGGGCGGCCGTGTGTCCGTGTACGAGGGAGGAGGCAAGTCAGCCGGTGAGCTGGGGGCAGGAGCCCGGGATCGCCAGGGGCTGGGGGCTCCCTTCGCGTCCTGCTCTGGGTCCGGGGGTCCTGGGCTCGGCCCGCTCCGGCCTGCGTGTGGAACCGGGTTCTGCACCCCTGTCCTGCG
>NW_027539161.1:0-224 GCF_008692635.1 Crocuta crocuta
CTCCTCTCGAAAACAATTAAGTGTATTAAGGAGTTAAAATAATGAAACTGAAAGTTAGACTGAATTTTGGTGTACTCACGGAATACGCTGGGGAGGTGACTAGGGCAGCAAAGATTGGAAAGAATTACCAGCTAATTTCCTCTCCCGGAAGCTCTCAGGTTGCTATTCTTTACGAGCCCCCGCCAGGCACACTCCACGCAGCTACATACCTGCCACCCGCATCA
>NW_027539162.1:0-224 GCF_008692635.1 Crocuta crocuta
CTTTCTTTCTCTTTCTTCTTCCTTCTTTCCTTTCTTCCTTCCTTTTTTCTTTCTTTTTAATTTTTAAATATTATTCAATTTTATTTGTTTTTAAGTTTATTTGTTGAGAGAGAGAGAGAATGGATGCATACTAGCAGGGTAGAGGCAAATAGAGACAGGGAGAGAGAATCCCAAACTGGATTTCGCAACTGTGACATCATGACCTGAGCCAAAATCCAGAGTCA
>NW_027539163.1:0-223 GCF_008692635.1 Crocuta crocuta
CTCTCTCTCTCTCTCTCTCTCTCTCTCTCAAAAACTAAATAAACATTAAAAAAAAATCTCTTGAATGAAAAATACAGTGTACTTCTTGAGAGATGCGGGGGCGGGTGGTGTTCCCCTAGAAAAGTGCTTCACATGTTGGCACATATCTTGTTCTCCCAAACAGGAAAACGTCTAAATTTTCTGGATTGTCCACAAAAATGGGAAATTGAGAGAGACCCCCCCC
>NW_027539164.1:0-224 GCF_008692635.1 Crocuta crocuta
CTTGTACTTAAAACGTGTGTATATGTTTCAACTATAAATATAGGTGTAATGGGTGATGTTTTGTGTCTTTTTCTCTTTTTTCAAAATCTCTGTCATACACATGTAGTACTTCAACCATCATCACCAAAAAAACCCCACCATTTTGCTCAACATCTCTAGGAAGCCTCTACTGATAAGCCCTAACAATTAGTTACTCCCTCCTCCTTGCCGCTCCTGTACTTTCT
>NW_027539165.1:0-224 GCF_008692635.1 Crocuta crocuta
CTGGGACACCCTTACTTCAGTATCTTCAGATTTTTCTCTTGTGCCAGTTGATTCCCCAGAAGACAAATGTCTAATCTGTTGCCCAGAGGGTATGAGTCTGGCTGCCGACATTCTAAGATCTTGTGGGTAAAAAGGATCGAGAGGGTCTCTGAATACATAGACATCAACTCCACGCTCCAGTTTTCAGCATAGACTCCCACTTTGGCCTGGGCTTGGGATGCCCC
>NW_027539166.1:0-224 GCF_008692635.1 Crocuta crocuta
ACGTTTCACTTTTCCATTGTTATACATAGATTCAACACAGGAATCTGTAACTGCCCCTCTTTTCTCGGTGACACATTTTCAAAGCAGAGTGAAAGGGATCTTACCAGACAACAAAATGTTGTCGTCACAAATTGTAGATGATACACCACTGAAGAAAATGAGAACCCTCGTGAAAACATTAAAGACTGCTGTCCTTAGAATGGTCCAATCATTAGAATTACAGT
>NW_027539167.1:0-224 GCF_008692635.1 Crocuta crocuta
TTCTTGGTAGGATTGGACTTCTAATCAATCTTCACTGGAAGAGAAGCGTGGGTCAAAACAAGTGTATTAACTCCCCCATTGGCAGATGGAACACGGGCTCCTGGGGGCCTAACAAAATGGAGCCTGGTCTGTCCTAGTCCTCCCCATAGTCCTCAGTGGTGGCAAGCCCCGCAAAGTCATCTTCGGGGGCCCCGTGAGGCCGTGGGGCCCGCTGGTACCGGCCC
>NW_027539168.1:0-224 GCF_008692635.1 Crocuta crocuta
TACACTTCTCCAGAGTGGCTGTTGGCAATTTACATCCCACCCATCAGCGTAGCAAGGCTCCCATTTCTCCATGGCCGGTCCTGCATTTCTGGTTTGGACACTTTTTTCCGCATGGCCCTTTTGCCCGCTGGGAAGCGAGACTTCTTTGGAGCGCTGATTGGCCTTTCCAGGTTGCTTGGTTGGCCAAAAAGGGCGTATGCGTTTTTTCCTGAATATATTCAGGA
>NW_027539169.1:0-224 GCF_008692635.1 Crocuta crocuta
TATTTTAAAAAAATGTACTACAAGTGCTTTTTATTTTATATATATGTATATATATATAATATATATACATATATATACGTATATATACGTATATATATAATATATACATATACATATATATAATATATACATACATATATACGTATATATATGTATGTATATATTATATATATATACATATATATATAAAATAAAAAGCACTTGTAGTACATTTTTTTAAAATA
>NW_027539170.1:0-224 GCF_008692635.1 Crocuta crocuta
CGGGGAGCCTGTCAAGCTCACAGCGGTGGGCACAAATTTTCCAAAAATTCTAATTTTGCTTAAAAGCTCAAATTTCATCCCTGGCCTCCAATACTGTCAGCTGGTTTTCCTTGTACTGACACATTTACTTTGTTCATTTTTGAGAAAATATCTGCCAAATACCCAAATCTAAATAACCATAGTCTCTTTCACCAGTGTTCTTTTTAAGCAAAAGAAAAAAAAAA
>NW_027539171.1:0-224 GCF_008692635.1 Crocuta crocuta
CAAAGAAGACATCCAGATGGCCAACAGACACATGAAACGACGCTCGGCGTCACTCATCCTCAGGGAAATACACATCAAAACCACACTGACATTCCACCTCACTCCGGTCAGAATGCCTAAATTAAGAAATCAGGAGACCTTAGCTGCTGGCGAGGATGGGGAGAAATGGGCGCCCCCTTACACTGCTGGTGGGAACGCAAACTGGTGCAGTCGCTCTGGAAAAC
>NW_027539172.1:0-224 GCF_008692635.1 Crocuta crocuta
TTATATATATATATATATATATGTATATATAAATTTATATATACATATATATAACATATATATGTTATATACATTTATATATATACATATATAACATATATATGTTATATACATTTGTATATATATATATAAAACATATATATATGTAAAATATACAACTATATATATATACACAATGCAGTATTACTCGGCAATCAAAAACAATGAAATCTTGCCATTTGCAA
>NW_027539173.1:0-224 GCF_008692635.1 Crocuta crocuta
GGCCATTTGGTACGACTTATTTGGGAAAATGTCTACTCAGGTCCTTTGCCCATTTTTTCAGTTTTCTTTTTTCGGTGCTGTATAAGTTCTTTGTATAATTTGAATATTAACTCTTTATTGGGTATATCATTTGCAGATATATTGTCCTATTCAGTAGGTTGCCTTTTAGTTTTCTTCATGGTTTCCTTGGCTGTGCAAAAGCTTTTTATTTTGATGTAGTCTCA
>NW_027539174.1:0-224 GCF_008692635.1 Crocuta crocuta
GACCTCTATCTGGCATGAAATCCTGTGCATTTTATTCTTTGTGATACTATTGTGAATGCAATTGTCTTTATTTGGAATATTGTTGTTTGTTGTATGGAAACACAGTTCATTTATAAGCGTTGGGTTTGTATTCTCCAACTTTGCAAAATTCTTGTGAGATTTAACAGGTTTTTAAAAGGAAGGATTCTTCAGAAAAGAGGATGATGGAAGCGATGTGGAAGGAC
>NW_027539175.1:0-224 GCF_008692635.1 Crocuta crocuta
GAGATAGGGAGAAAGAAATACTATATTGAAGTACTTTACATGTGTTGATCCTGTAGATGACAGGATCACAAAATAAACTCATATGTATCCAGTTTCAAAATTTGATAGTATTTGGGGTACCTAGGTGGCTTGGTCAGTTCATCATGCAACTTTGCCTCAGGTCATGATCTTCCGGTTCTTGAGTTCAAGCCCTGTGTCAAGTTCTGTGCTGACAGCTCAGAGCC
>NW_027539176.1:0-224 GCF_008692635.1 Crocuta crocuta
GCAACAGCCAGCATCAACAACCAGACGTGAGTGAACAAATCTTCTAATGGTTCCAGCCCCAAACCTTTCATTGCCCCACTTGACGCTGAGTAGGGCAGAGACAGGCTATCCTGGCTACACTTTTCCTAACAGATTTGTGAACAAAAGAAATCTAAACTTTGGGGAGTTTGTTAAAAAACAAAAAAGATAAATTGAAAAGTGGATGAAAAAAAGAGATAAGATAC
>NW_027539177.1:0-224 GCF_008692635.1 Crocuta crocuta
GCGCCTGCCCCTCCCAGGAGTCTTCCTCAGACGGACCCTTTCTGTCCACCGACCGTCTGTCCCTCCAGGAACCTCACACCTCCTGCTTCCTCCCCACCGGCCCGTTCGCCTCTCGCCCGACGCGTCCAGTCCTGCCCCGGTGCCCTTGAGCAACACCCTCCCTCCTGCCTCACCCTCCGCGGGCTCCCTCCTGGCGGGCGGGCTGTGGGCCGGCACTGGTCACC
>NW_027539178.1:0-224 GCF_008692635.1 Crocuta crocuta
GTGTGTTCACTTTGTGAAAATTCATCCAGCTGTATACTTGTGATTTATGTGTTTTCCTATATATCATCTACATGAATAAAGTGAATGACAGAAGGAAAAAAAAAGAAAACTTAATTTTTCTCCCTAAGTTTGAGAATAAGGCAAGAATATCCACTTTCATCACTCCTAGCCAGGAAGGGAAGAAGGAAGGGAGGGAGGAAGGAAGGAAGGAAGGAAGGAAGGAA
>NW_027539179.1:0-224 GCF_008692635.1 Crocuta crocuta
GTGTAAAAGGACGGCAGGTGAGGTGCTCTGGGCAAACACAGCAAGGTGAGGCCGTGGCAAGAAAGGTGGGGGACTGGTCAGAGCGGGGTTTCTCAATGTCCCAAATGTGGACGTTTGGGGCTGGATTACTCTCTGTGCTTGGGCTGTCCAGTGTGCGGCAGGATGCTGAGCGGCATCCCTGGCCTCTGACCACTAGGTGGCAGTAGCACTGGACACTGGACACC
>NW_027539180.1:0-225 GCF_008692635.1 Crocuta crocuta
CCAGGCCTTCCTAAAGAAGGAAGAAGAAAGGTCTCAGATACACAAACTAACCTTACACCTCAAAGAGCTGGGAAAAAAAAAAAACCCGCAAATAAAACCCCAAATCAGCCGAAGACAGTAAATAATGAAGATTAAAGTGGAAATCAATGCTATTGAACCAAAAACAAAAAACGAAAAAACAAACAAAACAACAACAACAAATGCAGCAAATGAGATAACAAATCA
>NW_027539181.1:0-225 GCF_008692635.1 Crocuta crocuta
AAAAAAAAACCTTGTAATTATTTTGGCCCACCCGGAAAACCACCATAATTTCACAATCACTTAATCCTTAGCTTAATCTGTAAATCCCTTTATCATTGATACAGTCACAGATTCTAGACACAAGGATGTGGACATCTCTGAGGGGCCTTTTTGACCACAATCCCAAGGCTGTTTTCCTCTCCATCCTTCACTACACACTGCTGGTGGGCAGCCTGGTCTTGGTCA
>NW_027539182.1:0-225 GCF_008692635.1 Crocuta crocuta
AAAAAAAATGAATTCCACTCTTCTGCTTTGTAGAAATTAACAGAAAAATTACACAATTATGACTATTGCTAATATTAGATTTTGAATGTCATCAAAATTTTTGGGTAAAGATATTTTCTAACTTGCTACCTACATACCTACTTAATAATCTTGAATTGCCTCTGTCCACAAAGCCTAAGCTGTGTATTTGCCCCTTTCCATAAATGTCGCTGAACCCTGGCTAGA
>NW_027539183.1:0-225 GCF_008692635.1 Crocuta crocuta
TTTTTAAAAAGGTAGGAACCATTTGAAGTTTTGAAAACTACCCCCCAGAACCATTGTATAACACCATACTGTTTTTAGGTGAAGTTAAGTGGTATGAATTTTTTGTATGCTTTTGGACGCTCCGGTTAATTTTTAACCTTCTGTAAATAGAACACTACCTTTAGGAAGCAATCATTCAGAAAGAGCCCCTAAGGCAGTGTTTCCTAGTCTTGTTCTTTTTTTTTT
>NW_027539184.1:0-224 GCF_008692635.1 Crocuta crocuta
AATCTTCTGAAAACAAATACTGAGTTCATTCCCTACTTAAATTTTTCAGATTAAAAAAACTTATACCACTATATTGATATAATAATCTATATATCTATCATATGCTTAAGACCATAAACAAGTCTACATTAAAATGAAGCAAGACAGGGCGCCTGGGTGGCCCAGTCGGTTGAGCGTCAGACTTCGGCTCAGGTCATGATCACATGGTTTGTGGGGTTCGAGCC
>NW_027539185.1:0-225 GCF_008692635.1 Crocuta crocuta
TGTAGAATTTACATTTACGGAATGGACTCGTTGTGATTGTTTAAGTAAGCTGTCGACCAGAGTTAATCAGGTCGGTGTTTGGGAAAAAAAGAGAGAAAAGAGAAAGAATAAGAAAAAAAGAAAGAGGAAAAAAAAGGGGAAAAAAAGAAAGAAAGAAAAAGGGAAAAAAGCAAAAAAAGGAAAAAAAAAGGGAGGAGGGCACCTCTCAGACAGGGATGGGCGTGG
>NW_027539186.1:0-225 GCF_008692635.1 Crocuta crocuta
AAACATATACATAATAGAAAACAAATTTCAGGAGATCCCCTGAACGCTTGGAGAAAAAATAACATACTTCTAAATAATTTGTTGGTCTCAGAAGAAACCGTTGAAAAAGCTTTAAACAAAGGAAATTAGACATATTTCTATAACTGAATAATTATATAAATTGCTTGGGATTCTCTCTCACTCTCTCTGCCCCTCTTCAAATTGGTCTCTCTCTAAAAATAAAGA
>NW_027539187.1:0-224 GCF_008692635.1 Crocuta crocuta
CACATCTTCTTGATCCATTCATCAGGTGATGGACACTTAGGCTCTGAAAGATCTTTTTAAAAATATATTTCTTTAAGTAATTTCTACACCCAACATGGGGCTCAAACTCAGGACCCTGAGATCAAGAGTCATACACCCAACCAACTGAGCCAGCCAAGCATCTGGAAAAATCCTTATATATTCGGGCGCCTGGGTGGCTTAGTCGGTTAAGCGTCCGACTTTCG
>NW_027539188.1:0-224 GCF_008692635.1 Crocuta crocuta
ACGGAGCTCCTTACTTCTCCGCCATCTTGCCCTCTCTCCTGAAAAAAGATTCTTATCCCTTCTGCCTGTTAATTCTATTTCCAATTTTCCCTCATCCTTGCCCAGTCTTCTCTCTCCTCTATGCTCTTCAACCAGCACTTCATACACACGGTTATTTAACTGTAGCTGGGAAATCTGGTTATATGCTATAAACCATTCTTTGTCCATCGGTTTTCTTCTTTTTT
>NW_027539189.1:0-224 GCF_008692635.1 Crocuta crocuta
GCCTGGAGCCTGCTTCAGATTCTGTGTCTCCCTCTGTCTCTGCACACCCCCACTAAAAAATAAACATTACAAAAATTAAAAAAAGAAGACGACTTTTAAGGCTTGGTTTTGGCAGTGAGGAACTAAGAAAATACCAATTTCCCACCAAGAATGTATGAACTATGACAGGAATAAACAATGATTGAGTTGACAGCCTTAACTGTAGAGAAGCTTTCAGGTTGAGG
>NW_027539190.1:0-225 GCF_008692635.1 Crocuta crocuta
AAAGACAAATACAGGATTGCTTCTAAAGCAATTTGGCACATATTATGGTCTTGATTCCCACAACCACTCTGAGAAGAAGACATGATGAATATGTGTCAGCCTTCCATTTCTGGCAACATGGGATATGGGACAGCTTCTTTCAACATCCCCAGGGAAGCAAGAGAAATGGGGAGTAAAATGCAAAGCATCACCATACTGGGCTGAGAAACAAAATGTGCTGTGCTC
>NW_027539191.1:0-225 GCF_008692635.1 Crocuta crocuta
AAATTTTCCCTTTCATAATTTTGTTATTTCTAATTATGTCCTTTCTTTTATACTTAAAGAATTCTCTTTAATATTTCGTATAAGGCTGGCTTAATGGCGATGAATCCTTTAACTTTTGTTTGGGAAACTGTCTCTCCTTCTGTCCTGAATGATAGCCTTGCTGGATCAAGTATTCTTAGGGTAGTTTTTTGTTTGTTTGTTTTTCTTTTAGCACTTTGAATATAT
>NW_027539192.1:0-225 GCF_008692635.1 Crocuta crocuta
TTATAACAATTAAGGTAACACAACCTGCCGTGAGTATGTGGTGGAAAATAAGATTGATTCTGATTTAGTTGGCAAAGGAGTAAGGTTTCGGTAGGTAACGGGAAGAGGCAATTGAAAGTATTCTAGAAACAAGGAAGTAATGATTGGTATGTGAGTTCATAGAAAGCAACCAATCTGGAGGTGTGGGAGGAAAGAAGAAACATAAGTATAAACCTACAAAGGGAG
>NW_027539193.1:0-225 GCF_008692635.1 Crocuta crocuta
AAGAGAGAGAGGGAGACAGAGGATCCTAAGCAGGTTCTGCATTGATGGCAGAAAGCTTTATGTGGAGCTTGAACTCATGAACTGCAAGGTCTTAACCTGAGCTGAAGTCGGATGATCTAATGACCGACCCACCCAGGTTCCCATTGTTTTGACTTTTAAATCTACCTTACATTTTAAACCTGTGGGCTTTCACACTATCGAAATAAATTTTTGACAGGAAATACC
>NW_027539194.1:0-225 GCF_008692635.1 Crocuta crocuta
AAGAGAGAGAGGGAGACAGAGGATCCTAAGCAGGTTCTGCATTGACGGCAGAAAGCTTTATGTGGGGCTTGAACTCACGAACTGCAAGATCTTAACCTGAGCTGAAGTCGTATGATCTAACGACCGACCCACCCAGGTTCCCATAGTTTTGACTTTTAAATCTACCTTACATTTTAAACTTGTGGGCTTTCACACTATCGAAATAAATTTTTGACAGGAAATACC
>NW_027539195.1:0-225 GCF_008692635.1 Crocuta crocuta
GGTTCTGGGACCATCACAGGTAAGCAAAATATACACATTTTAACTCATGATGAAGCTGAATTAAATATGAGGGAGACAAAGATTCATTAGAATTGCCTAATAATTCATAACTAAAAATTGCAAATAATGTAATGTGGAAAACTTACAAAGTGCTGTGACAGCATATAATAGAGCTGGAGAAATACATCACTGAGGATGTGACTTTTCTGCCAAGAACTGATAGGT
>NW_027539196.1:0-225 GCF_008692635.1 Crocuta crocuta
TGAAACACAGTTCAACATTGGTAGCCTCGTGTTTAATTTTTGGACAAATTCAAGTATGGCAAAGTTTGTATTCTAATAACCATAGGGTAATTCATTTTCTGCAGAGTAACTTCTCTTCCTCTTTCCATCCATTCATTTATCCATCCATCTACTTTTGTGTCTACTTTTATACAGGTGTATATGAGGGTGTTCAACTAGCTTGATCCCCAAGAGATGTGGAAAACC
>NW_027539197.1:0-225 GCF_008692635.1 Crocuta crocuta
ACCAGCGGCTGTTAACACCTGTCCTCCTTCTGGCCTCCGCCAGAGAGAGGTCCCCTCCCACGGGAAGTCCTCCCTGATGCTCTCAGGATAATTCGGGAGCCTGCCGTGGTTTCTTCTCACACTGTGCTGTCATTGTGGCCTCCCTGGTACCCCGAGCCCCCTGGGGACAGCCACGGGAAAATCCCTGCTGCGTCTGGGGCCTGGCCTGCCGTAGGTGCTCAAACA
>NW_027539198.1:0-225 GCF_008692635.1 Crocuta crocuta
GTGGAAAGATCTCGAGGCAAGACTGAGCTAAGCCCTGGCTGTCCAACTATAATCGCCAGACAGCAGCATCCGAACAGCCTGCAACCTTCTCAGATGTGCTAATGCACGGGTGCCTCCACACATACAGACCCACGTGGAACGTCGGACCCTACCCTGGGACTTCTATCGTGAAATATGAAACAAAACGAAACAAACACCTGGTTGCCATTCCGTTTTCCAAAAGAG
>NW_027539199.1:0-225 GCF_008692635.1 Crocuta crocuta
TATGCCAACAAGCTGGACAACCTGGAAGAAATGGACAAATTCCTAGATACTCACATGTTACCAAAACTAAAACAGGAAGAAACAGAAGAAATTGAAGTAACGAGATTGAATCAGCTATCAAAAATCTGCCGACATATGAGTCCTGGGCCAGATGGCTGCCCAGGGGAATTCTACGAGACCTTTAAAGCAGAGTTAATACCTATCCTTCTCAAGCTGTTCCAAAAA
>NW_027539200.1:0-225 GCF_008692635.1 Crocuta crocuta
AAGCTATTAAAAAAATAAAAACTAATGTCACAAGGCCAGACAACATTCATATGGGAAACCTACACTGCTGTAAGTCATTTTGACAACTTGTAGGGTTTGAGTCTCAGCCTTATTCACTTACACTGGTGTCAAAAGATAAGGCAAGAACTGAGATCTGCATTTCCATACAAATTTGCAGTCGATATATTTTCTGAGTTCAAACGTTGGTTTCAGCTGCAGTTTTGG
>NW_027539201.1:0-225 GCF_008692635.1 Crocuta crocuta
CAAAATCTAACAGCTCACCTAAAGGAACTAGAGGCAGAGCAAAAGGAGCACCCCAAATCCAGTAGGAGTAGAGAAATAACAAAACTCAGGGCAGAAATAAACAATATATAAATCAAAAAAGCATTTGAACAGATGAACGAAACGAAGAGTTGGTTTTTGGAAAAAATAAACAAAACTGATAAACCTTTAGCCAGGCTTCTCAAAAAGAAAAGAGAGAGCACTCAA
>NW_027539202.1:0-225 GCF_008692635.1 Crocuta crocuta
GGCAAAGAATGACCACGTTTATATTGTACTTTTTGGTTCATTGTAATACGTATCATCCCTCCTGATGTAATGGTGATGGGATTTTTTGTTGATATAGTCGACACCATTAAGAGTAATGCTTAGGGAAGTCTATATACTTCCAGAGAAACACACCACGCACCAAACAGATGCTTGCGCATGCGTACAGACACACCAACGTAAACACACACACACACACACACACAC
>NW_027539203.1:0-225 GCF_008692635.1 Crocuta crocuta
GTTGTGGGTGATGACAATTTTTGGAACGGGTGGCAACAGTTATACAACATTGCAAATATGATTAATTGTCCTGAATTGCACACTTAAAAATCATTATTATAACAAATTTTATGGTACCTATATTTTACCACAATAAATTTGATAAAAATCAGCAAGCAAATGATAAAATACAATAGCCTTTATTGGGATTATGTGGAATTTATAGATCACTTTGGATGCAATATT
>NW_027539204.1:0-225 GCF_008692635.1 Crocuta crocuta
ATAACCCCATCTCTACCCTAGAATCCCATATGCAGAGAAGACACAAGGTCACCACGTTATTTGTCACACATTGGTAGCTTTGTCTGTGTAGATTATGATACTGCTGAGCCCAGTGCTTATTTGGCCAGTGATAACTGCATGTAACATCTTCATTTCTCGGTCACTCCATCAAAGAAGGGGGTCTGAATGACAGAAATAAGAAGTTCTTCTACAAAGGCTCATACA
>NW_027539205.1:0-225 GCF_008692635.1 Crocuta crocuta
ATAATAATATATATTATATTATATTTTGTTACATGTAGTATATATAGTTTATATTGTATATACTATATATTACTTTAATACAATAATATGTTATTACACATAATATATTTAGTTTATATTGTATATATTATATATTAGCTTAAGACAATATATTATTTAAGAGTATATATATGTAATTATATATATATACATAATTATAATTATATATATATATATAAAATTGTC
>NW_027539206.1:0-225 GCF_008692635.1 Crocuta crocuta
ATAATTAAAAAGAAAAATAATCATTAAGCTATTAATAGAAGAAAACTTCTTTAACAAAAATATCTACTGATCATAGTCTTATAAAAATCTTACCTAATGATAAGATACTAGGTCTTACGTAAATTTTAAGGGAAAAAAAACCAGAAATGACATCACACTATTATGCAACTTAGGATTCTATTATTAACTAGAAAGAACTTCAAAGTATAATAATCACAAAATATA
>NW_027539207.1:0-225 GCF_008692635.1 Crocuta crocuta
ATACTGCATATTGTTTGCATAAAAATACCCATAAGATTAAAAAAAAAAGCAGCAGTAATTCACACAGATTTTAAAACAATGTTTAATTAACTCTAATGAAGGTTGAAACAGAAAGGAGATTAGTGTTAGTCATATCAATAATGCTTTACAGACATATTCTTTAAAAATGAGCTCAGGGGTCACCTGGGTGGCTCAATTGGTTGAGCATCTGACTTCAGCTCAGGT
>NW_027539208.1:0-225 GCF_008692635.1 Crocuta crocuta
ATATATACACACATGTATATATATATACATACACCACAATTAAAAACCAAACAATTGAATTATATATAATATTAAATATATATAATATGTATTATATATCAAATAATATATATTAAACAATATTAAATATATATAATGTCCTCTGTATATAAAACAGTAATATTTTCCAAACAAGGACAGTAAAAAAAAAAAACATGTATATATATAGTAAATATATATACTATA
>NW_027539209.1:0-225 GCF_008692635.1 Crocuta crocuta
ACGCCCTCTGTGCAGCTCCCTGGTCTTCACGCCCGCAGCCGCTCGACACACTTTGTTGCCCGTCACCGCTGGGCCTGGGATGCACCCAGGGTCGGCCTTGTCCCGAGACTGAGTGAATCTCGCAGTTGCCTGCTGCCTCCGCCTGCCCTGGTTCTAAAGACAAGACGCCTGTGTCGTGCGGTGAGTAGCCTGCCGCGCCGGGACGACGCGCTTTCCCGGGGCCAA
>NW_027539210.1:0-225 GCF_008692635.1 Crocuta crocuta
ATCTAACCTCCTTTTTATTTTTATTATTTTTTTGAGAGAGAGAGAGCATGTGTGTGTGTGCAGGGAGAGGAAGGGGGGAGAGAGAACCCCAAGCAGACTCCATGCTCAGAGTAGACCGTGATGTGGGGCTCAATCTTGGCACCTTGGGGTCATGACCTGAGCCAACATCAAGAGTTGGTCGCTTAAGTGACTGAGCCACCCAGGTGCTTTTTAAAAGAACTTTTC
>NW_027539211.1:0-225 GCF_008692635.1 Crocuta crocuta
TTATTTTCTCACTGAAAATATTTGGCAAAGCCTTCAAATTTATGTGGCGTAAAAGTTTTTCAAAGGGCTCCTACATTTCATTACTAACAAGAAGTATGGTATAGTTTTTGGATATTTTAAAAATTGATGGTGTCAAAAGGAATTTGATGCATTATTCACTCTAAGTAAAAAGTGTATAACAGAATATAGGATGCTTTATAATGTAGATGTTTTCCCATGCATAAT
>NW_027539212.1:0-225 GCF_008692635.1 Crocuta crocuta
ATGACCTGTGAAAGTTACATAAAATTCAAATTTCTCTATTCACCAGTAATGTTTTCTTGGAAGCTAGCCGTACTCATTCATTTTTATAATGGCAGTATTGAGTAGTTGTGCTGTAGAGAGTATGTGAGCGTCTCATCACTCTGGACTAATGCTTGGGACACTGTAGAATTCAGTGCCATGTTCTACATCATTTCAAATGTCATATGATGGCATCCCTCCCTTTTC
>NW_027539213.1:0-225 GCF_008692635.1 Crocuta crocuta
ATGCCTCGCAGAGCGTTCTGTGGCCCCGGGGGGCTCGCTGGACCGCCTCACGGCCCCCAGCACCAGTCCCCACCGCCCGAGTCTCGCTCCAGCTGTCCCCACTATTCAGGTCTGGGCGACAAACCGCAGCGCCCTCTCTGGTTAGTTCAAGATCATTTACGGGAGGACGTTAGTGGCCCCAGGGTCGCTGGGGGGCAGGGAGACGGAGCGGGTGCTGTGGGGGGG
>NW_027539214.1:0-225 GCF_008692635.1 Crocuta crocuta
ATGGAGTCATATATTTTGTATATTGTTATTCAGTAATTGTATAAAAATACTCTGTAAATGTATTAATTTCTTTGCCACTTTGGAGAATTTTGGCTACGAAATTTGATACACTATAATGGAATATGATGATTATAATATAAAATATAAGCAGAAATACTTATATTTTCCCATAATAAATTAGAGTAGATACTTATTTTTGGATTTTTCCAATTAAATTGGAAACTA
>NW_027539215.1:0-225 GCF_008692635.1 Crocuta crocuta
ATGGGGGAAGGGAAGGGGAAAAACTAGTTACAAACAGAGAGGGAGGGAGGCAAACCACAAGAAGCGCTAAAATACAGAAAACAAACTGAAGTTCAATGGGGGATAGGGTACAGGGAAAATGGGTGATAGGCATTGAGGGGGGCACTTCATGCAATTAGCACTCGGTGTTGTTTTTAAGCCAATCTGACAAAAAATTATAATTAAAAATTTTTAAAAAATCGTAAA
>NW_027539216.1:0-225 GCF_008692635.1 Crocuta crocuta
TTAAAGAACACCCTACTAAAGAATGAAAGGGCCAATCAGGCAATTGGAGATGAAATTAAAAAATATATGTAAACAAATGAAAAAGAAAACACAACAATCCAAAATCTATGAGATACCGCAAAGAGAGTCCTAAGAGGAGAGTACATTGCACTCCAGACGATTTAAAGAAATTAGAAAAAACACAAATCCAAAATCTAACAGCTCACCTAAAGGAACTAGAGGCAG
>NW_027539217.1:0-225 GCF_008692635.1 Crocuta crocuta
AACACATATGGGAATATAGACTATTGGAAAAGGAGGTACCCCAATGCAGTCATTCAGACACCTGGACAATATCTGAAAGTGTAAAAAAAAATTAATCCTTAACTCAAAAGAAACATTAAATTTAGACACAAAGGGAATGTGATGCAAGGTTTAGAGAGAAATCCATTGATTTCATTCTGTTATACCCATGAAATCAAGTCTCATCAAATTATACCCTTTTGCTTG
>NW_027539218.1:0-224 GCF_008692635.1 Crocuta crocuta
TCTGTGTCTCCTCTCTTTCTGCCCTCCCTCCTTTGCTTGCACTCTATCTCTCTCTCAAAAATAAATAAACATTAAAAAAAATTTAATAATAAATGTTTAACTTATTATTAAATCTTTGATTAAATATCACTTAAATGTCAATCTCATTATCAGCTTAGCACAGTAAGTCATTTTCCTCTCCTTAAATGTATTTTTATATCTTCCATTTTTGTCCCTTTATCTCC
>NW_027539219.1:0-225 GCF_008692635.1 Crocuta crocuta
CCTAGAAATAAATAAAACATTAAAAAAAAAAATTTTAAAAAAAAAAAAAACAAAACAAAGTAATGCTGGCTTCATAAAATGAGTCTGGAAGTTTGCCTTTTATTTCTATTTTTTGGGATAGTTTGAGAAAAATTGGTATTAATTCCGTTTTCAACGTCTGGTAGAATTCCCCTGGGAAGCCATCAGGTCCTGGGCTTCTATTTGTTGGGAGATTTTTGATACCTA
>NW_027539220.1:0-225 GCF_008692635.1 Crocuta crocuta
GTGTCCCCAAGGTCTCAATGCCAGTGTCCGGGAGGGTGTTTGCCCTATGGTCCCATCGGCTCCCAGAACTCCAAGTGTCATCGGAACGACCTTGCCTGATTCTTGGTGGCTGGTCCCCGTTGACATGTTGGAGCCTTCGGGGCCACCAGCCCTTTAGAAGGCAGAAGGGACAGGCTAGGAAACTTGTAAAGGCCTGCAACCCAACCAACCCGGCGCTTAGCGGAC
>NW_027539221.1:0-225 GCF_008692635.1 Crocuta crocuta
AGAGGCCAACGGGCAGGGAGGAGGCCCCGGGCCAACTGAGCCCACAGTCCAGAGAAACTTTGGCAAGTCCTTCTGGGCCAAGCCCACCAAGGTCATGATGAGGAATTGCTCACACTTGGCAAACAGGTGGCACAGGGCCATTTTGGCCTTTTTTGCCTCAAAAAACACGTTGGACTGTTCCACGTGCTCCCCAAGGCACCCCGCACCTACAGGTCAGCCCATGCC
>NW_027539222.1:0-225 GCF_008692635.1 Crocuta crocuta
AGGTGAGGGAGAACAAAATGAGTCACTCAAGAGGATTACTGTGAGTAAAGGCATGAAGGAGACACCCTTTTCCGGGCAGGTGACCCGGCCCAACTAACTTGTGGAGGTGTGGTTGGTGGCACATGAGTTTGGAAAGCTGTTTAGGGGGTGAGAAAGAAGTGGCCCTTTTCTCCCACCACAACATCTTGGCCTCAGCCACACTGCACTCTCCCTCCCCCATGAAGG
>NW_027539223.1:0-225 GCF_008692635.1 Crocuta crocuta
AGCTAATTCTTATTTTAAGCAAAATATGTATTCTTCAGGGAGATGCAGAATTTTAATGATACTCTTAATGGAAGTATTTCAAAAACATCGTGAAATACCTTTGTTATAGAAACTTGGAGAAGTAATTTAAATATCCAAATTTCTACAACTTCTGATATTACTTTCGTCTAAATGTACAACAGAGCTTAGAGACCAAGGAAAAAACTATATCCTATCCTAATAAAA
>NW_027539224.1:0-225 GCF_008692635.1 Crocuta crocuta
TCCGCCATGTGTACTTTGGCTTGTTTCTTGAGGTAGCTTTATGAGACTGTCTTCTTAGTGGGCTCTGTCTCTTTTCCACCCAGATTCCTATGGTTCAGTGTCCTCTGTCTTCAGGACTTCTCTGCTTTAGAAATGCAGGCAAGTAAAATGTACGAAGCTCCCTACTTCACCATCTTGCCTCCCATTTTTAGATTTTGTATTTCCGCTTTTTCTTGTTTCTTGAGA
>NW_027539225.1:0-225 GCF_008692635.1 Crocuta crocuta
AATTTTTATTTAAAATTCTGTGACCACTACAATTGACCTTTTTTCCCCCCTGAGGTTTCTGGGAATTACTTTCTCTTAGAAGTAGAACGGAATGCTTCCCAGGCCCTGCATTATCAATTGCTTTCTTTCCAATCACACCAAGTGAGGAGAAATCTGTACTGGTCTCATGTTTGCAATAGGTAGGGACTTGCTCATCCTCATTCACTATGACTATCCACTTGGAAG
>NW_027539226.1:0-225 GCF_008692635.1 Crocuta crocuta
CAGAACAGGAACCTGAGGAACGGAGGCCTCTCCTACCTCTCTCAGCTATGTGTAGATCCTTATTGTGATGTCAACGCTGGCCATCACTTGTGGTGACTGGGCGTTTCTGCATTTCTCTCAACGTCTCTGCCAAATAACAGTCCTTGCCCACACACAACACATGGCTGTGGGCAGTTTTCAGTGCCGAGCAAAGCTCAACATCTTCCTAAGTCCATTTTTGAGGCA
>NW_027539227.1:0-225 GCF_008692635.1 Crocuta crocuta
CCCCAACATGACACCCCCTGGTCATGTCCACACCCACCAGACATCTGTGGGGACATTCCCTGAGCAGCAAGATGCAGGAGAAAGGGATACGAGGTTCCCAGGGGAAGGAGACATGCACCTGCTCTCCCAGTCTCTATGTTCTACCTGAAATGTATCACCAACACGCAGCCTCTGACTCCAACGATCACAACAGGCCCCAACGACTCCCAGGACGACAGCAACAGT
>NW_027539228.1:0-225 GCF_008692635.1 Crocuta crocuta
CGGGCTCAAACCCACAAACCGTGAGATCACGACCTGAGCCGAAGTCCAGAGTCAGATGCTCAACCACCCAAGCCGCCCAGGCGCCCTGATGACGCTGTGTAATGCACGAATCCCACCGTGTTCTGTGTGGTCGCAGCTGCCTTCCTTCATTATTTCCTGAAATCATCCAGGTGGACACATGTGGTTCCCGGGAGCTTCGTTCTTGCCTCATGCGCCTTCCTGGGA
>NW_027539229.1:0-225 GCF_008692635.1 Crocuta crocuta
CCCTCCAGGCTAAAGACCTGGGCTTCCCTAGTGTCCTTCTCTGCCCCACTCTGCCCATCCTGATCTAACACCCTGTAGCCGGTCATAGAAAGTTCTCTCTGTGCAAGCAACGGATCTGCACAGCCCCAGGAATGACTCTGGAACTTAGACCACCTGCCCCAGAAACCTCAGGAAAAGGGAACAAGGACTTTGCCTCCGGACAAAGTGTGCTAGGCAATAACTCCC
>NW_027539230.1:0-225 GCF_008692635.1 Crocuta crocuta
CCCAGAGCAGCCACAGCAGTGATAGCAGCAGCAGCCGGCACACCATCCTGGGTCCCTCCGCGAGCGCGGTCGCCGCTGGGGCCGAGCCTCCTCCCCGGGTCTGCTGGGCCACCGCCCGACTCGGGACTGCTGCCTAGGAATCCCCGGGGCGACACCGGCGCGCTCGCAGAGACAGTCCCGACTGGGAAGTTACGCACCGCTGGTGCCGCCCCTGGTAGCTGCGGG
>NW_027539231.1:0-225 GCF_008692635.1 Crocuta crocuta
CCTGGCCCAAATCGGCCCCCTCCTCCCGCCCCCCTCCCCTCCCTGCCCGCGGCTCCCCAGCCGTCCCCTTACCTGCTTTTCCCCTATATTGCAATACTGCGAGAGGCGGCGGCGGCGAAAAGCGAGCGAAGCCGCTCGGCTTCCAAGGAAGGGGCGCCTGGGCTGGTGGAGCTGTAGGGAGGGGGGGATGTTCTAGAAGAAGCAGGAAAGGGGAGGAGGGGGCTA
>NW_027539232.1:0-225 GCF_008692635.1 Crocuta crocuta
CTTGGAGTGTAAAGAATGTGCAAAAGCCTTTTACTATAGCTCTTCCTTTACTCGACACATGAGGATTCACACTGGCGAGAAGCCCTACGTATGCAGAGAATGCGGAAAGGCCTTTACCCAACCTGCCAATTTTGTTCGTCATAATAGGATCCACACTGGCGAGAAACCGTATGAATGCAAAGACTGTCAGAAGGCCTTTTGTGACAACTTTGCCTTAACTCAACA
>NW_027539233.1:0-225 GCF_008692635.1 Crocuta crocuta
CATCATTCAACCATCATCACCTTTCACTAAGTAATTCGTTTTGGAATACTTAGGCGAAAACCAATGGAGGAAGAGCAGTGTATTCAACTCTGTGAAACATTGTTCCGCAGAAACGAGCATTCAGCTACAAATTTGTTCCACTGAGTTTGTCAAGTGTAGAAACTCTGGCAGGGAAGTACACATTGAGTGTATATACTCAACTGTGTGAAAGTAAAGTGTGGAAAA
>NW_027539234.1:0-225 GCF_008692635.1 Crocuta crocuta
CGCCTGCTCGGGCCTCCGCCGATGAGCCGTGTGCAAGAGAGGCCATGCGGGACAGAACGGGCTGGGGTTACCTCCCGTGGAACCAGGGTCCCCAGAGCGGGAGCCCAGGGGTGCTGCCAGCAGGGTCACAATGGAAAGGAGTGATGTGGGTGGCCCTCGCGGGCCGGGGGCCCTGGTCCGGCGCTGGAGATGTGCTCTGGGTCTGGAGTGGGACAGAGGGGGCCG
>NW_027539235.1:0-225 GCF_008692635.1 Crocuta crocuta
CTGTGACAAGCCTCCATGGGAAGAGTTGGGCACTAGGAGGTGCTCGTCCTTGAGCCCTATCTGCTCAGGAGAGGGGCCTCTGCCTCGGGACGGGACTGAGCAGGCGGTGCAGTAGAAACCGTTCAGAGTATCCCCTAGGAGGCTCTCCTCTAACCCCACTAAAGGGCTCTCAGGGCAGCAATTCTGAGATTGAGGTCACAATAGTACAGCCTGCCCCTCACACCA
>NW_027539236.1:0-225 GCF_008692635.1 Crocuta crocuta
TAATAAACTTAACTAAAGAAGTGAAAGATGTGTACACTGAAAATTATAAAACATTATTGAAAGAATTTAAAAAGATATAAATAAATGGAAAGATATTCCATGTTGATGGATTGGGAGACTTACTATTAACAAGAGGGCAATACTATTGTACCAAAATTTATCTACAGATTTAACTCAATCTCTTTCAAAGCCTTTTTGTTTATTCTTGCAGAAATTGACAACTGA
>NW_027539237.1:0-225 GCF_008692635.1 Crocuta crocuta
TATACCCAGAATCACTGGCCTACCTTTAACCCTTTTTTTGTCGGAATCCTCTCTGAATTGGTGCTTCTCTTGTTCATCGTTCCCTTTTTCAGCTTCCTCTACGATGGTCTCCACAGTTGGTTTTTGCTTCAGGTCTTTGACCAGAATCCTAGAAATAATCCACGATGTTTACTGCATGGGGCCTGATTAGGTGAACGTGTGACCTCTCAATCCTGAGAAGCAACC
>NW_027539238.1:0-225 GCF_008692635.1 Crocuta crocuta
TCGAGCCGCATCCTCTTCACGGAGGAGCCGTCGGCCTCGGGCTCCGGGGCCGGGCGCAGCAGGCCCAGCGTGGGCCCGAAGTCCCCCCGGCCGTCGTCCCGGTCCCCGGTCTCGTAGGAGCCGCTGGCGGGGCTGCTGAGGCCGTCGCCGGGCTCAGGGCGGGTGGCCGGGAACACAGCTGGAGGGGGCGGCGCGGGGCTGCGCTCACGGCTGGGGGGCAGCGGC
>NW_027539239.1:0-225 GCF_008692635.1 Crocuta crocuta
AGTGATCACACCATTTTGATTATCTGGGTCATGAAGATCTTTTTTGTACAGTTCTTCTGTGTATTCTTGCCACCTCTTCTTAATATCTTCTGCTTCTGTTAGGTCCATACCATTTCTGTCCTTTATCGAGCCCATCTTTGCATGAAATGTTCCCTTGGTATCTCTAATTTTCTTGAAGAGATCTCTAGTCTTTCCCATTCTATTGTTTTCCTCTATTTCTTTGCA
>NW_027539240.1:0-225 GCF_008692635.1 Crocuta crocuta
TCTGTCTCTTGTAAGTTTTAAAAGCTTGTTATGTGCTCTGCACCTCCGAGTTTTGCTATATTAAAGGAGGCTCATTGACTGTCTATGGCCTGTCTGTCCAGGAAGGGTTCTTTAATGGCGTCCTTGGTCTCCCTTGTTGTGCCTTTGGTTGTTTTATTTCCCTACTCAAGTGGTATTTGAGACTCTCCACCATGTGTACTCTGGCTTGTTTCTTGAGGTAGCCCT
>NW_027539241.1:0-225 GCF_008692635.1 Crocuta crocuta
TGCACCCACAGAGTGTGGGACAGAGCTCGGAGCTAGCCACCCCCCGCCCGGGTGCAGGGGCCGCGGGGTGTCTCCCCCCAGACCCCCCAGGCGCAGGGGCCGCGGGGTGCCACCCTACCAGGCACAGGGGCCGCGGGGTGCCACCCCCCAGAAC
This sequence comes from Crocuta crocuta, assembly GCF_008692635.1. Lineage (NCBI taxonomy): Eukaryota > Metazoa > Chordata > Mammalia > Carnivora > Hyaenidae > Crocuta > Crocuta crocuta. The sequence goes on from NW_027539241.1 coordinate 155, forward strand.
CCCCAGGTGCAGGGGCCACGGGGTGTCTCCCCCCGAACCCCCAGGCGCAGGGGCCAAGGGGCACCCGCTTC
>NW_027539242.1:0-225 GCF_008692635.1 Crocuta crocuta
TTTTAAAAATTTATATCCAAGTTTGTTAGCATATAGTGCAACAATAATTTCAGGAATAGATTATTACTGCCCTTTACCCATTTAGCCCACCCCCCCTCCCACCACCCTTCCAGTAACCCTCTGTTCTCCATATCTAACAGTCTCTTATGTTTTGTCCCCTTCCCTGTTTTAATATTATCATTGCTTCCCTTCCCTTAAGTTCATCTGTTTTGTATCTTAAAGTCC
>NW_027539243.1:0-225 GCF_008692635.1 Crocuta crocuta
TGCAGTGATTATGCTACTTAGAAAACATTCAAATCTGCAGATAGTGTCATTTACCATGCCTATCCATTGAATTGCCTAAATTTTTAGGTTTAGTATATAATATTATTTATTGATTTACAAATAAAAATATTAAATGTAAAAAAAAGATTGTTAAAGTGGTTAAAAAAATGAGGCCCCACAAATGTAAACTGGTGCAGCCCCTATGGAAAACAGTGTGGAGGTTCC
>NW_027539244.1:0-225 GCF_008692635.1 Crocuta crocuta
CATGTAAATGAAATAATGCAATACGTGATGTTTTTGCGTTTGGTTTCTTTCACTTAAAATAATGTTTCTGATGAGCATCTATGCTACGGGGTGTCAGTACTTCATTTTTAATGGTTGAATAATATTCCATTGTATGTATATACTACAATGCGTTTATTAATTCATCCATTGAATGATCAACTTTCAACAGAATGATAAACTTTTACAGAAGAAGCAACTTTCAAT
>NW_027539245.1:0-225 GCF_008692635.1 Crocuta crocuta
AAGAAATGATAGCCAGGGACTTAATCAACACAGATACAAGCAAGACATCTGAACCAAAATTTAGAATCACGATAATAGGAATACAAGCTGGGTTGGAAATAGATTAGAATCCCTTTCTGCAGAGATTAAAAAAGTAAAAGCTAGTCAGGATGAAGTAAAAAATGCTTTCACTGAGCTGCCATCTCAAATGGATGCCATGGCAGCAAGGATGGATGAGGCAGAGCA
>NW_027539246.1:0-225 GCF_008692635.1 Crocuta crocuta
GAGAGGACAGTCTGTAAAATAATGACTCTTTAAAGTTTTTAAGGCTTTCTTTTTTTAAAAGTTTATTTATTTTGAGGGAGAGAGAGTGAGTGCTAGGAAGGAGCAGAGAAAGAGGGGTAGAGAGAATGCCAAGCAGGCTCTGCACTGTTAGTGCAAAGCCTGACACGGGACTCGAACTCATGAACCGTGAGATCAAGACCTGAAGTGAAATCAAGAGTTGGAGGC
>NW_027539247.1:0-225 GCF_008692635.1 Crocuta crocuta
TGCTCAAGTTTGCTGCAAACCTAGCACCTAAAAACCAAAGTCAGGGAAGTAGAGGAGGAGAGTCACAGGCAGGTGCAAGGGCCCGGATTCAAGAAGGGAGTGAAGGAGAATTTCTGTAGGTAGGAGCAGGGGTAGAAGCCACAGGGCAGACCCAGGCCAGGGAGTGAGGCTGGGGACTGAGCAAGCCCTGGGCTCCTGGCCCCCACACCCAGCCGTGAGCCAGCC
>NW_027539248.1:0-225 GCF_008692635.1 Crocuta crocuta
GAGGTCATCCAGCCCGAGGGGGCGGCCCCGTGTAATTATAACCCTTCTGCCTGAAAGTGACCCAGGAGCAAAGGCATTTGGAAGCTTTTTTTTTTAAAGACTTTTACTGGATTTCTTCACAAATGTGATTTCTCTCTCACTTTCTTTCGCGCGCTTTCTATGTTTTTAAAGCAAAACACTAGTTGCACCGAGTTCCGGATTCTCAGATTAAACCGTGTCTCTGGC
>NW_027539249.1:0-225 GCF_008692635.1 Crocuta crocuta
GCGGAGTCTCCCTTCCCCCCAGGGAGCCGGCGGCCCGCAGCGCCCCCTGACGGCGGCCCCCCGCGCCGCACTGCTCGTCGCGCCTGCGCACGAGACGTCACGACGCGCCTTCCGGTCTGCGGGCGACCGGGTATGGGTCGGTTGTGTCCTTGCGACGACTGCGCGCCCGTCCGCCCGGGGTCTCGGCGCGGGGGACCTGGGGGTGACCCGTCCAAGGTCACACAC
>NW_027539250.1:0-226 GCF_008692635.1 Crocuta crocuta
AAAAAAAAAAGATCATGACCTGAGCTGAATCTGAATAACCCATTTATTTATATCTCAAAGGGAATGGAGCTATGTAAAGAAAAAGGCTCTACACAAATACTCTTTTGAGAGCAAATGCTCTTGGTGGTTCATAACTGAGAGATGGAAAATTATCATAGATACTTAAAATGAAGCTAGAGCTTCTTAAATGTATATAATTAATAAATAGTACTTGCAAAACCTTACC
>NW_027539251.1:0-226 GCF_008692635.1 Crocuta crocuta
AAAAAATCAAACAAAAATTCTGGAGCAGAAGAAGAGAATGACTGAGCTAAAAAATTCTATAGAAAGTTTCGTAGCAATTGCAACTGAGTAGAAGAAAGAATGACCAAACTTGAATACAGGTCATTTGGAATTATACAGTCAGAGGAACAAAAAGAAAAAAAATAAAAAGAGTGAAGAAAACCTAGAGCACATATAGGACAAGGCAAGGACATGAAAAATCACATTA
>NW_027539252.1:0-226 GCF_008692635.1 Crocuta crocuta
AAAATTTTTAACATTCTACAAAAAAGTAAATATATAATATATATAATATATATTATATATAATATAAATAATATATTTATTTATTTATATATTTATATATTTATATAATATATTATATATATTATATATAAAATTTATATAAATATAAATATATATACACAAAAAAGTATATATATACACATATATGTATATGTATATAAATAATATATACATATATATACATATA
>NW_027539253.1:0-226 GCF_008692635.1 Crocuta crocuta
TTTTTTAAATTAAAAAAATACTAGAATAGAGAGGTCGGATAGGCCACATAAGTATATTCTAGTGATTTTTGGCAAAAGTTCAAAACTAAACCAGCCATGAAAGGAAAATCTTTTCCAAAATGGAAGTACTGAAAGATAAAAATAAACTAAACACCATGTATAAAAACTTAACTTAAAATGGGTTATTGAACCAAAGGTTAAAGTGTAAAACTTCTAGGAGAAAAAA
>NW_027539254.1:0-226 GCF_008692635.1 Crocuta crocuta
AAAGCAGTGTTCTGCTTTGCAGTGCATTCCCTATGGTCTCCTAACTCAGGACATAGCTATTTGATTCCCCACCATTCCTTATCTGTAAAATAGGAAAAATGATAGTATCTCTCTGGTATGACTATGGTAAGAAACTTAATATTAGAGTAATACAAGTAAAGCACTTAGACATTGATCCCAGTATATTTGAGCCTTTAGTAAGTGTTAGCTGCTTATTGTTTGACTT
>NW_027539255.1:0-226 GCF_008692635.1 Crocuta crocuta
AGTCCTGTCCCAGGAAATAAGCAGTTGCCAGCACGAGGACAAAGGCTCGGTGCATGCAGCTCCCGACTCCACTGGGGGTCACGGTCGCTCTCTGAAGTCCCACCATGCTGGTATTAGGGGGAAATGGCAGCACCCCTGTCTCTGGTTCCAGTCTGGGAATCTCGCACCTCAGTGTGACACTGGCCCTGTGCAGATCCAGTCCCCTCCTCCAGAGTAGAGCTTCTCC
>NW_027539256.1:0-226 GCF_008692635.1 Crocuta crocuta
AACAAAACACACACCTGTGTCTGGAAGTCGTCAAGGCAGCAGCCCGTTTCAGATTCTGCGTCTCCCTCTCTCTCTCTCTCCCTCCTAGCTTGTGTTCAATCTCTTCTGTATCCTAAAAATAAACATTAAAAATTTTTTAAAAACCCAAATATACAGAAAGGTTGAATGTAAAAGGGTAGATAAAGATATTCCACAAAAACAGTAAGTAAGAGATAGCCCCAGGGTG
>NW_027539257.1:0-225 GCF_008692635.1 Crocuta crocuta
AATAAATAAATAAATAAATAAATAAATAAATAAATAAATAACACATCAAAACATATAGAAGACAATACAATAATGAACACCAGTGTACCTGACTCCTAGGTTTGTCAGATCTTAGCATTTACAATATTTGCCCCAGAGGCAATATTTAAAGAGGAAGAAACAGACATTTTTGAAATTCCTTAACTACTTTTCTTGGATCTGCCTCCTTACTCTCTCCTCCCTCCT
>NW_027539258.1:0-226 GCF_008692635.1 Crocuta crocuta
TGAGCTGAGAATGAGGGCTGAGAAGAGCAGGTATGGGGGTGGGGGTGGAGGGTGAGGGCAAGGGGAAGTTGGAATTCTGAACCACTGGAAGAAATGGACTCTGAAAGCACTAAGTACAGAATCGCAGCTAGGCGGATCTCATTGTGTTCCTAGTTAACAACCTCATTGCTGCCATAAGGTGAAGTTCATCAGTCTCCAACTCAGTTTCATGACTCCAAGCATATTC
>NW_027539259.1:0-226 GCF_008692635.1 Crocuta crocuta
AACCCAGGAGCAAAGCAGCCCAGGCAGGTGCACAAAAAAGAACTCGGAGGTAAGACAGAGGCCTCTGATTAGTTATGGGGCTGTGACAGCCTTAGGCAAATCACCCAACCTGTGAGTCATCTCAGTTTCTTATTCTGAAGAATGGGATAATAATATTCTTCTCAATAGATTTATGCGAGGTTTAAAATGATATAATAGATGTGAAACTGTTATGTAAATTTTTTGG
>NW_027539260.1:0-226 GCF_008692635.1 Crocuta crocuta
AAATAAATAAAACATTAAAAAAAATTAAAAAAAAAAAAAAAGAAGCTTCCAAGGAAGAGAATGTGGCAAAGTTCAGAGGAATCTCCGAAATCAAGTGAAAGCCCCACAACCAGCAGTGGCCTGACACCTCAGGGGACAAGTCTCCTGTGCTCATCATGGGCCTTCTTACCTCCGCTGTCGATAAGGCAGCCTAAGAGCTGCATCCTCCGGGGATCCCAAACACTGA
>NW_027539261.1:0-226 GCF_008692635.1 Crocuta crocuta
AATAATAGTAGGGAACTTAAATATCCCATTTCTATCAATGGACAGGTCATCTAACAGAAAATCAATAAGAAGACAAAAACTTTGAATGACACATTAGACCAGATGAACTTAACAGATTATCAGAATTTTCCATCATAAAACAGTGGGATATATATTCTTTTCAACTGCACATGGAACATTGTCTGGAACAGATCATATATTAGGCCAGAAAACACATCTCAACAAA
>NW_027539262.1:0-226 GCF_008692635.1 Crocuta crocuta
TCGTGATCTCATGATTTGTGAGGCCGAGCCTTGTGTCGGACTCTGTGGGGACATCATAGAACCTGCTTGGGATTCTCTGTCTCCTCAGTCTTCCCTATCCTGGCTCTCTCTCTCTCTCCCAAGATAAATACACTTAAAAATTAGAATAAAATACACCATTCCTGCACTACAAACCAACAACGGCTTTCCAAATCACTCAAAGCACTTTCTAGATGCTCTGTACCCT
>NW_027539263.1:0-225 GCF_008692635.1 Crocuta crocuta
ATAAATAAATAAATAAATAAATAAATAAATAAATAAATGTAAAATAAACATAACCAGGACCAAATTGGCCACTTAATTACGAGAGTAAAGAGGCTGCCTTTCAGAGCCTGTCCCATGAGGAACTGTCAATAAACTCTGTCCTGGCTTCGTGCCCTTCCCTGGGGCTTATGAGCATCTTCGAGAACATAAGGAAGAAGGCACCTGTGTTATCAAAGTACTCCTCCT
>NW_027539264.1:0-226 GCF_008692635.1 Crocuta crocuta
AATTTCGGGTGAGATCACATAAGCTTCGTGGCAAAGAACACTTAATTTGGATTTATCATCAATTGTCATCAATGATTTATTATGTATTCTTTGATATTTGCCCAAAATTAATGATAGATTCTTAAATTGAACCATTACGAAGGACAAATGTAATTTCTCATTATATTTTTTCATAAATGAGTGCAGTTTGATTTTTCATAAAATACAACATGAGGTACCTTCTGTA
>NW_027539265.1:0-226 GCF_008692635.1 Crocuta crocuta
ACAGAGAGAAAGGGAATCACAGAATCTGAAAGAGACTCCAGGGTCCGAGCTATCAACAGAGCCTAACATGGGGCTCGAACCCACGAACCATGAGATCATCACCTGAGCTGAAAATGGACACAACTGACGGAGCCACCCAGGTGTCCCAGTGAATGATTTTTTAATGTGCTGTTGGATTCAGGTTGCTAGTATTTTGTTGAGGATTTGTGCATCTATGTTCATCAGA
>NW_027539266.1:0-226 GCF_008692635.1 Crocuta crocuta
AATGACTTCCAGCTGATTTTTGTGGAGAATGGGAAGAAAAGCTTATCTTTACTTTTAAGTTTAATAAAGGGTGATATCTTATGGTTAATAGGAAAACTTGTCTTTGTAGAGAATGCAAAGTGAAATATGTTTTAGGCCTTACCAGATTTATTCTGAATTTTCAATTTTTGGCTATTGTCTTTCTTGTGGTTTCTAGCTTCACTTACTGTGTGGTATAATCTGTTTT
>NW_027539267.1:0-226 GCF_008692635.1 Crocuta crocuta
CAATAGCCCACAGTCCAAAGCCATATGCTAGAAGATCCATATAAGGTGTCCAAAGAAAGAATGAAGAACCAGTTTTGTGAGATTTAGTCCTTGAACTAATCTGAGAGATACTTGAAGGGGTCAGGAGGAAAGGACCTTTGTCTTTAGGTCTGATTTATTTAAGTAATCTCTGCACTCAACGTGGGGCTCCAACTCACGACCCTGAGATCAAGGGTCGCATGCTCTT
>NW_027539268.1:0-226 GCF_008692635.1 Crocuta crocuta
AAGTTATATATAGCATATATAATGTAATAAATATATATTAATATACTATAATATAGTATATGTTATACAGCAATATAAATATGATTTTAATATATAATTATATATAATGTATTAAATAATATACATTTATTATATTATAAATAATCTATTGTATACATAATAGTATAATAGATAATATTTATTATATTACAATATATAATATATAACAATATAATTATAAGTACAA
>NW_027539269.1:0-226 GCF_008692635.1 Crocuta crocuta
CTTCTGGTCTCCCCTAGAGCTTCTCCCCCAGCTGCAGATCGTCCCATGATGGCACAAGCCTGAGCATGTCCCACAGCATGTGCTAATGCACCAGAACAGGCAGGTTCTGGACACCTGTCTCGTTTTCTAAGCCTGCTTCTCTCTGTTATCCCCACTGACCCAGAAAGAGGAGAGTCGAGGGAGGGAGGGAAAGACAGAGGCAGAGAGAAACACAGAGAGACATGGA
>NW_027539270.1:0-226 GCF_008692635.1 Crocuta crocuta
CACGTGACGGCCGGCCTCCCACGAAGCGAGAGACGCCGGAGACAAACAAGTTGTACAAACAAAATCCGCTGAAAGGGCAACGGGGAGCCGGAGAACCAGCGAGAAGTCCCAGGACAAGAAGGAAAGGCGACAGAACCCACGCGTGGGCCTGCGCCTGGGGCCTCCCCCGAGAAGGGGCACACGTGGGGGGAGAGGCCGGGCCGAGCGGCCCCCTCCCCCCGGGCCT
>NW_027539271.1:0-226 GCF_008692635.1 Crocuta crocuta
ACATGACTATATATCATATATTATAATTATATAAACTATACATTATATATGTAATATATGTATTTATATGTAGTTATATATTATATATAATATAAATAAATATATAATTTATATATTCAATGTTAGTATATATTTGTAATTTAAATATAACTATAATATATAAATAAAATGTGTGATATATATGTTTATAATATTAAAGCAATTATCTTCAAATTCCAAATGTTTA
>NW_027539272.1:0-226 GCF_008692635.1 Crocuta crocuta
ACAGGGGAGTTTTTTGGTGTCATGGGACTATGGTGTCCTGGTTGTGGTGGTAGTTAAATGAATATATACATATGGAAAAATTCACCAAACTAAAAAGAAGAAAAAATCAAAGAACTTAAGATCAAAAATAAGTCAATTGTACTGTATGATAATTGTATTTTAAACCAAAAATAATTAGATAAAAAATTCAGATAGTTGAATTAGCCACATTTCAAATATTCAATGG
>NW_027539273.1:0-226 GCF_008692635.1 Crocuta crocuta
TGTCAGGTTGGTTTCTGTATAACATCCAGTACTCATCTCAACAAGTGCCCTTTAATATTTGTAATAATGTCACTTTCTCTTCCTGAAATTGGTTACATTCTTTTTATCTTTTTCCCTCACCTTTTGACATGATCTTATCAAAATCATTGATCTTAAAGAAACTGCTTTTGTTTTCCATGGTTTTCTTTATTGTTTTTATGTTTCCTTGATTTCCATTCAGATTTTC
>NW_027539274.1:0-226 GCF_008692635.1 Crocuta crocuta
ACCCCGAGGAGCCCCTCGTCCGGGAGACTGGCGTGCTGCACGCACGCGGTGACCCGGGGGTGCAGGGCGGGCAAGGCGGGCAGAGCGCGGTCCGTCGGAAGAGACCCCTCACCCAGTTCTGACGACGAAGCCGGAAGGCAGAGGCCGGGGTCCAACCCGCTCCGAGGCCGGGGGCGCGGGCCCCAGGGGCGCGGGCCCGGGGGGGAGGCTCCAGGCTCCGAGCCGA
>NW_027539275.1:0-226 GCF_008692635.1 Crocuta crocuta
ACTTTTCCATCTTCCCACTCCCCTCCCCCCAAAACTCCAGCAACAAAGAAAAGTAGTCGGAGAAGGAGCGGCGACTCCGGGTCGCCCGCCCCTCCTCCCCTAGGAAGGCCGGTAAGCGCGGCGGAGGGCTGGGGGCTCGGTCGCAGTGGGGGAGGGCCGGCCGGGCGGCGGCGGCGGCGGCAGTGGCAGCGGCAGGGGGAGGGCGCGGAAGGACGCGGAGCGAGGC
>NW_027539276.1:0-226 GCF_008692635.1 Crocuta crocuta
ACTTGGGCATGAAGACGACTTTGAGTTAAAAAGTCATCAAAGCCCAGCCGCTCCAGGAAGAGCTCTCCCCTCCCCCTCCTCTCCTGAGAAGAATCCAGACGGAGGACCTGCCCCGGGAAGTGAGGTCCCGGCGTGGCTACCCACGCGGGGACGCGAGCCAGGTCTGGTGGGCGGGGAGGGGAGGGCACCCGGCCACGCCTGCTGGATCCACGCCCCCGCGTCCCCC
>NW_027539277.1:0-226 GCF_008692635.1 Crocuta crocuta
ACTGAGCCTCCTCTCCTCTGGGGTGTCCTTCCCCCAAGTGCAGGGCCAGGCCCCCCCCCCAGAACGCCCCCCTCACAACAGCCGGGTGCGCCGGAGAGAGGAGCCCCATTACTGGGATGGGGCCTTCCCGGGTCTGAGGTTCCCGGTGCTAAGGCCCCCTCGCTGACCCTGCCCACCCGCACCCGGGCCGCGCTGGGGGAGGAGGGGTCCCGCGCGTTCCAGGGCC
>NW_027539278.1:0-226 GCF_008692635.1 Crocuta crocuta
AGACTTCTAAATATATTCGACTCATGTCTCATTGAGTGATGTTCCGTGTCTTCTGAGAGTGGTGAAGTTATACGCGGTTCTCGTTGTGTCCCCTGACCTTCTAGATCCAGCCAAGAGGAGGCAGTTCTATTAGATCAGTATCAAACAGCTGTCCGAGCTGCCCACAGTCCCAGAAATGGTGAAATGGGAGCATTTTGCAGGCCACAGTGATTCCTGCAGACAGGTG
>NW_027539279.1:0-226 GCF_008692635.1 Crocuta crocuta
CTTGGCTCTTTGTGCCAGTAATTACTACAATGGCTGTATATTTCATAGAAATATCAAGGGTTTCATGGTTCAAACAGGAGATCCAACAGGTACCGGAAGAGGAGGCAACAGCATCTGGGGCAGGAAATTTGAGGATGAATATAGTGAATATCTTAAGCACAATGTTCAAGGTGTTGTATCGATGGCTAATAATGGCCCAAACACCAATGGATCTCAGTTCTTCATC
>NW_027539280.1:0-226 GCF_008692635.1 Crocuta crocuta
AACTATAAAACCCAAAAAGGGGATTGGCGAGCCAAACTTGTAGAAGGGGCCATTGCTCCTGTTGCTGCTGACCCAACAATTTGGAAGTCAGGCAATCTTGTTTGGGTAGAACAATGGCCCTTCTCAAAAATTGCGGCACTACAACTTACAGAACAACAGCTTAAAGAAGGATATATGGAGCCTTCCAAGAGTCCATGGAATGCTCCCATTTTTCTCATTAGGAGAA
>NW_027539281.1:0-226 GCF_008692635.1 Crocuta crocuta
ATGACACCATCACATGACCGGAACAATCCCAATTAGTCAGACTGTGAAAAGGTCATCTAGGGGCTTTTGAAAGAGATTACTTAAGGAGAATGATTGGTTTTGGAATATGAGAAAAAGTGGGGAAAGAAAAGGGGAGCCCGTGTGGGGCACAAGATTGTTCCAAATCTGCTCAAGTTTCAATTGAAAAGGATAGTTGAGCAATGACCCAGGATGAAGATCTGTGTTG
>NW_027539282.1:0-226 GCF_008692635.1 Crocuta crocuta
AATTAAAGACAGTAATAAGGGATGAAGAAGGGCATTATATAATAAATACAGGATCTATCTATCAGGAAGTGATAACAATTATAGATATCTATGCACCGAATAAAGGAATACTCAAATACTTAAAACAGTTAATCAAAAAAAGGAAACAATCTTATGGAAAAGAATGTGCTAATAGTAGGGTACTTTAGTACTCCACTTACAGCAATGGATAGATCAACTAGACAGA
>NW_027539283.1:0-226 GCF_008692635.1 Crocuta crocuta
AATTATTGAAATCAGGTGATGGTAGATGGAGTTTCATTACAATGCTTGTTTTGTGCATGTTTAAAATTTCTGTAATAAAAAATTTGAAAACATAGTAATTGTGTCCATATTAAATATTCATTGAATGTGTGCCAAAAGCAGAGATACCTTTCAACTGGTACTTTACTAAGTGATAGACATAGATTAAGATAATTTAATGCACAGAACAACTATATAAAGTAAAAAA
>NW_027539284.1:0-226 GCF_008692635.1 Crocuta crocuta
ATGAGTTTCTTGTAGACAGCATATAGATGCATTTTGTTTTTTTATTAATTCTGCTACCGTATGTCTTTTGATTGGAACATTTTGCCCATTTACATTCAATGTTATTATTGAAATATGTGTGTTTAGAATCTTTGTATCCGTTGTAGGGTTCATGTTTATGGTGGTTTCTCTGGTATCTTTTTTCCTTGCAACATTTCCTTCACAGCGTCCCCCTCAGGATTTCTTG
>NW_027539285.1:0-226 GCF_008692635.1 Crocuta crocuta
AGTGGTTGCACCGGTTTGCATTGCTACTAACAGTGTAGAAGTTTCTTTTCTCTACATCCTGACCAATATCTGTTGTTTCTTAGGTTGTTGACTTTAGCCATTCTGAGGTGTGATGGGATATTATTGATTTGCATATATTGATTTATGTTTCTGTGATGACCTGATATTGGATACTTATCATATGTTTGTTAAGCCCTCTGGGTATCTTTGAAATTCCTGTTGTTCG
>NW_027539286.1:0-226 GCF_008692635.1 Crocuta crocuta
GCAAAGGACTCTGGGCAATAGTGATGGATTGTGGGGAGGGCCATGATGGCGGAGAAACAAAGGATTGTGGGACACTCCGTTAACAGCAAAGCAAAGACCTGTGGGAGAGGACAAGATGTCGAAGAAGCAAAGGACTGTGGGAGACTCAGTTAAGGAGAAAGCAATGGATTGTGGGAGAGACTAAGATGGTATAGCAGCAGTGGACTGTGGGTGAAGCAGTGGCTTG
>NW_027539287.1:0-226 GCF_008692635.1 Crocuta crocuta
AGGTTGGTTGTTGTGGAAATCATATAAATCACACATTTTCTCAGCTTCACATCTATGTCTCAAGGCTAGAAAAAAAAATTATTGAAATACCAGACACTGGCAGCAATTCTCATAAAATAAAGCCACTTAAAACATAACTCTTGGTGACATTAATTCTTGCAAAGCCGCAAACCCTCAAATTCAATGAGTCCTGATACAACCTGCAGCATGGTTGTATTGACACAGA
>NW_027539288.1:0-226 GCF_008692635.1 Crocuta crocuta
CAAATGTGGCTTAAAACCAGGAGTTATAAGGTCAGAAGTTTGGAGAAGATGAACACCCAAAGGCACTGCGTTGTTCCTGGAGAGAAACCAAGGAACCAACTTGAGGGCAGCTGGCATGGAAACACAACTTGAGAACATCTCAGGCACACAGTGGGGAAATGATTCACTTTTTTCAGAGTGCATCCCTAAGAGGCAGCATTCACAGAAACTGAGGAACTGGTACACA
>NW_027539289.1:0-226 GCF_008692635.1 Crocuta crocuta
CAAGATAAAGATGCTCAGTCTTACCACTTGTATTCAATATCGTATAAGAAGTTGTAGCCAGGGCAATGAAGCAGTACAAAGAAATAAAACACATCCACATTGGATATGCAGAAGGAAAATTGTCATTATTTGTAGCTGACCTTATGTTTTCTATAGAAAACCCTATAGAATCCCTCAGAAAATAAGAACTACAAAATGGATTTAGTCAAGTTGTAGGCTAAAAAAA
>NW_027539290.1:0-226 GCF_008692635.1 Crocuta crocuta
CACAAAATTTCTGTCTCTGGTCTTTTACTCCTTTAACATAAATCAGCTCATAAATTTAAATGATGAAGGTCCCTGGCCTAGCAGAGCAACAGACTGAATCCCAGTTTGGATTCAGTGAAAATTACAGTCGTATTGAAAACAAATTAAGTAGATATGCTAGTTCACTTCTTTGGGGGACTTAAAAGAGCAGATATTAAAGGAAAGGAAAACTCAAGAGAGCCTTAGA
>NW_027539291.1:0-226 GCF_008692635.1 Crocuta crocuta
CACAGTGCCTTTCCTTACCAGCCACACCGGAAAACCTCAGGATGCCTGGGACCTCGGCTGAAGCATTCTGCAGACTTGTCCCAGTAGCAGGAAAGGATGAGCCCTAAACCTGGTTTGTTCCTGGTGTGTTCTTCATTATACAGAGTGTGTGGCTATTCATGGTCAGTTTGTGGGATTATTTTAGTTCTGTGCCAAATGGTACTAGAATGTTGATTGGGAGAGATTC
>NW_027539292.1:0-226 GCF_008692635.1 Crocuta crocuta
CACTAGTGTGATTTATAATGAGAAATAGACATTTGGTCTTCAGCCCCATTCCTGGCACAGACCTCCTAAAACCCTCAAAAGTTTCTCAAGAGCAGCAAAGGTGTCTTGATATTTCTAACAAAGCCCCTTCAATCACACCTGGGATTATGTTAATGAAGTGGCCTCCAGGTAAGAGAGGGCAGCTGAAGGCTGGGTCACTCACAAACTGCCAGTGATTTAATTACTC
>NW_027539293.1:0-226 GCF_008692635.1 Crocuta crocuta
CATCCATCCATCCCCTATCCATCATTGGACTGTCTGTCCATCCATTAGGGTATCTATCAATAAATATATCCATCCCTCCATCCTTCCGTCCATCCATATACCTATCCATCCATACATCTCTCCTCTATCTATCCATCTATCCATTTCTCTATCCATCATTGGACTGTCCGTCTGTCCACCTATCAGTGTATCCATCTATCCATCCATGCATTCATCCATCCATCCC
>NW_027539294.1:0-226 GCF_008692635.1 Crocuta crocuta
CATCCTTGCTTTTATTATGACAAGATAGTCTAGGATCCACTTGCAGCTTTCCTGGCCCAGATCTGGAATCAGTACCTTCTCCTAAGAGTCCTAATGCTTTTGGTGGAAGATGGCATTTGAAGAACACAGTATGGGTGCTAAAGGTGCTCATTGCCACAGGGCTTGTCACTGGGCTTCAAACTACACACGTGCACAAAAAGCCAAGAATAGGACAGGATTCCTGAAA
>NW_027539295.1:0-226 GCF_008692635.1 Crocuta crocuta
AAAAAAAAAAAACATAAAAAGGGAAAAACCAACTAGAAAAATAAACGAGATCCTGTAGATGTGTGACAATATGTGACACCAGGCATCTTGCTCCATAGGACTTGGACAGGAAGCTGTGTGTCTGTTGGTCTAGGGTGGAAGCAATTCACTTTCAAGAAATCCCCGTTCTATATGATGCATTAAAGGGATCCTATCGCCAAAGTGATGGTTGCCAGAGGGGAGAGGG
>NW_027539296.1:0-226 GCF_008692635.1 Crocuta crocuta
GAGGAGAGTTCTTTCATTTCATCATTTTGGTTAGCTTTCTATCTCCTGTTGATTTTAAAAGTTTGTTATGCATTCTGGCCCTGAGGATGCTGCTGTATTAAAGAAAGCTCTTTGACTATCCAGGACCTGTCCATTCAGGAAGTGTTTTTTGAATGTTGGGGAGGAAGTGAAAGTGGAAGAAAAATGACCAGGCAGAAAGACTAAGAGGCTTAATTCAGAGAGAGAA
>NW_027539297.1:0-226 GCF_008692635.1 Crocuta crocuta
CAGCACAGGGCAAAGGGGAGGCCCCAGAGCCCCGCCCGCTAGGCTCCGGCGCCTGGGACTTCCGGTCGCCGGTGGCGGTGTGTAGGCTGCCGTCTCTTGGCCGGTGTGCGCGTTGGCACGTGTACGCAGCCAGCAAGGCCACTGCGTGGGGACCGTAGGGGAGTGCAGTGGTTGTCAGGGCCCCTCAGGGCCTCGGTGTGTGTCGCCAGCACTTCCCCCAAGAAAG
>NW_027539298.1:0-226 GCF_008692635.1 Crocuta crocuta
CAGCTTCCTGGGCCATGTCCTCTGTACTCTGCGGGAGCAGCTGCCTCCTACTCCTGGGTCTGTGTCTGAATGGACGTCTCCAGGGATGCGGGGGTTCTCACACACCCCCACACCAGTCTCTAGTACCGTTCACACACAAAACAAGGACTACTGCTCCCAAAAAATTCTTTTAGACTTAAGGTTTGTTTGGACTGACGTATATGCCCACCAAGTTCCTATGCCAAAG
>NW_027539299.1:0-226 GCF_008692635.1 Crocuta crocuta
TGGCTAGAGGTTTGTCAATTTTGTTTATTTTTTTCAAAAAGCCAATTCTTGGTTTCATTGATCTGTTCACCTGTTTCTTTGGTGTCTATCTTGTTTATTTCTGTGGTGATTTTATTATTTCACTTCTGTTACTGGGTTTGGGGTGCTCTTGTTGCTCTCCCTTTAGTTCTTTTAGGTGAGTTGTTATATTTTTCACTTGCACTTTTTCTAATTTCTTGAAATAGGC
>NW_027539300.1:0-226 GCF_008692635.1 Crocuta crocuta
CCCAGAACCACGAGGTGGAGTGAGTCTGGGTCACTGAATCTCCATACGGAGAAAGGCCAAGATGAACCAGGTTCACATTTGGGGGTCTGTCATGTGACCAAGAAACATTTCGTGTTTGGGCTATTGTACATTTTAAGGTATATCGGTAGCCTCCCTTTAGTTTGTTGCTATAATGTTTACGTGCATCATCTCATTTAACCCCCTAGCAACTGTATTAAGGGCACCA
>NW_027539301.1:0-226 GCF_008692635.1 Crocuta crocuta
CCTCCGCTGGCTCGGCCCCTGCCCACCCGCCCCTCCAGGGCTGGGCCTTACCTGCTCTGGCCGACAATGGAGCCTCAGAGCAGGTGGTCCAGAGGGGCTTGGCCCACACTGTGGGGGCTCCCGTTCCCCCTACAGGGCGCGCAGCGTGCTGGGAAGACCTACGGGCCCCCGGAAGCCCAGAGCAGTTACCAGAGTGTGTGCTGCATGCATGGGAACAGGGGTGGGA
>NW_027539302.1:0-226 GCF_008692635.1 Crocuta crocuta
CTCTAACTCAACCACTAGATACATTATGCTAACTGAATTATTTCAAAGATAGTTTAAAATTGCATTTTGTTGTATTTTTTAGGTTAAGAAATAAATGAAACTGAAAACAGAAAAATAATAGAGAAAATAAATGAAACATCAATTGGTTATCTGTAAAAGGCTATAAAATATAAGTGGAAAACTAGCAAAACTGACAAAAATAAAAATACTAGAAAAGAAACAAACC
>NW_027539303.1:0-226 GCF_008692635.1 Crocuta crocuta
AGAAGAAGAGAAATAGTATAAATCAGAGCAGAAATAAACAACATACAGTCCAAAGACACAATGGAACAGATCAATGAAACCAAGAGTTGGTTTTTTGAAAAGATAAAGAATTTAACAAACCTCTAGCCAGGCTTCTCAAAATTCAAAGAGAGAGCACCCAAATAGACAAAATCATGAATTAAAAATGGACTTATTACAACCAACCCCTGAGAAATACAAGCAATTA
>NW_027539304.1:0-226 GCF_008692635.1 Crocuta crocuta
CTTAAGAAACAACACCTTCAGACTTCACCTTTCTAGTTAGTACTATAAAATAACGTATTGCAGTTGTACCCTGATTTAAATTACAAATAACATAAAATACACTAAATGCAAACAAATTGCAAATACAAATTACAATATGATAGAATTTTTTAAACTTTAAAGATGTACTTAATTTATGTTTTGATTTCAATTTAAATTAGTCATTAATTTATAATAAAAGTTTTCA
>NW_027539305.1:0-226 GCF_008692635.1 Crocuta crocuta
CTTCATTTTTGTTCAGGTCCGTGTTTCAAACGGAAATTATGTTGCGTTTTTATATGGGTTTTTTTTTTTTCTGTTGTCTGTCACTCTCACCTTAATGACACCTACAGGTTGATACTAACTCCTTTTATAATTCATCTATTTTTCTTCCATCTATAATGGATAATTTTCATAGGAGCTTGACAGAACGTTTCCTCATGTCTCAGAGTTTTTGTTCTATCCTGATAAA
>NW_027539306.1:0-226 GCF_008692635.1 Crocuta crocuta
CTTTTCTTTCATTTTGATCATGGCTCTATTGGAATGTCCATAGGCTGTCTGTATCAGAGGTTTTTCCAAGAAGTAGGAGGGGAACGGTTGGCAGAACAACTTGAAGGTGAAAGAAAAACCTGCTAATATCAATCCAAATAAAACCATATGTATATCAGTCTGTGGTGTCATGTCACCATTGTGATCCTGTTTTACTTTTGAAAAAGAATTCTTTGTTTTTCTAAAA
>NW_027539307.1:0-226 GCF_008692635.1 Crocuta crocuta
GGGAGAGGGGCAGGCTGTGAATCTACAGCCCCAGCGGCACAGACGGCTGATACATCCCCCCTGGTAACATTCTTGCTCAACTAACATTACCTTTCCGTTCCCACTGCCCACGGGGTTGGCCTGAGGCTGGAGGCTGGGGACAAAGAGACAAGAGTCCTCGGACATATAAGGACTTTGGGTGCTCTGCTCCCGTTGTAGCCTCTGTCTTCCCCCTCCCTCCCGCCCC
>NW_027539308.1:0-226 GCF_008692635.1 Crocuta crocuta
CCACCAACTCACCAGACCATGAGGATAATCCTAGCACTGAGATAGTGATGAGCTGGGATCAAGCTCTGTTCCCTGGGGACTTAGTGAGGCAGAGTCACCTCACCAGGCCTTGAAATGTACTCAGTGTATTCACAGGAGAAAAATGTAACTCCTGTTTTGCTTGAGCCACCGTTATTTTGAATCTCAGTTACTCAGAGTCAAACCTATTCTTGATACAGATCCTAAA
>NW_027539309.1:0-226 GCF_008692635.1 Crocuta crocuta
ATGATCCCAGGGTTGTGGCATTGAGCGTCCAGCTGGGGCTGAACATAGAGCCTGCTTGGAAGGGGCTCGCTCTCGCTCTTTCTCTCTCTCTCCTCTCCTCTCCCTTCCTTTCTCCTCCCTCTGCCCCCCATCCCCTACTTGTGCGCGTGCGTGCGCTCTCTCTCTCTCTCTCGCTCTCTCTCTCTCTCTCTCTCAAATTAAAAAAAAAAAGCCTAAGTTTCTTGAA
>NW_027539310.1:0-226 GCF_008692635.1 Crocuta crocuta
TAACACTTATAATAATATAATGCATACAATATAATATATAATGTTTAAGTATATATAATGAATTATATATAACATAATAATGTATAATGTTAACATCATTATAATAACATATATTACATGCTATATATTTTATATTACACACATTTTGTGTATATTATAAATAATATATATTATATGTATTATATTATTATATCTATATATAATTACATATATTTATGATAGAATA
>NW_027539311.1:0-226 GCF_008692635.1 Crocuta crocuta
TATATAGGACTTGCTATGGGCCAGAAATTCTTCTAAGTATTTTATATTGCTGTCCAATGTAATTCTCATAACAATCTTATGGAGTGGTTGCTATTTTTACTCCCACTTTTCAGATGAAGAAACTGAAACACAAGAAGGTTAAATTACTTATACAAGGCTATCTAGTACGCAGTAGAGCTGGAGATTTAAATCCAGGCATTCTGGCCCCAGAATCTATTTTCTTGAA
>NW_027539312.1:0-226 GCF_008692635.1 Crocuta crocuta
TTGAGCATTAGGGTGCTGGGAAACAAAAGTTTTAAGGTTTTTAGAGGCCTCTACATCCAGCAGAGAGGGCCTATGAGGGGTCACCCTAGTTTTTTCTGAGACCTTAAAAAGGACCTTGAGACTGGGACCTAATTTCACATTTTATTTTTTTATTAAAAATTTTTATGTTTATTTTTGAAAGAGACAGAGAATGAGTAAGAGAGGGGCAGAGAGACACACACACACA
>NW_027539313.1:0-226 GCF_008692635.1 Crocuta crocuta
GCCGTCAGGGTCCCCGCAGCAATCTGACAAAAGACCTGACTGAAATTAAGTAGCAGGCCGTAAAACGTACGACCCACAAGGTACGGATACAGGCACACACCACCCACACACAATGGAGTCGAGGCCGCCAGGAAGGGACAACCCAACACCCAGAGTGATCCAGCCCATGGGAGACCCTCTTCATTCTTCAAAGCAGCGAGACAACAAAATCTCAGTACCGAGGTTA
>NW_027539314.1:0-226 GCF_008692635.1 Crocuta crocuta
TAAATAAATAAATAAATAAATAAATAAATAAAATTATAATTTTATTTGATATTTATTTTTTATTTGGGAAAAAAAGACTTTATTTATTTATTTTATGTAAGCTCTACACCCAACGTGGGGATTGAACTCACGGGTGACAAGATGAAAAGTTGTATGCACTACAGACTGAACTAATGGGTGTTCCTGCTTCTATCAAAAATTCTTATTCCCCCCTTTCCTCTCAGCA
>NW_027539315.1:0-226 GCF_008692635.1 Crocuta crocuta
TCGTGGGGACTGGGAGCGCCGGGGTCTACGCGGGAGGGTTCTGGAAGGGAGCAGGGAGGGGGGGCGCGGAGGAGGGGTCCACACTCGGGTCTCTCGGGGCCGGAGCGGGGACAGGGCTGGAGGTGTCCACACCGCAGGGTCCGCGGCCGCAGCGGGGCCGGGGGTCGCAGGCGCCCGTCCCAAAGCGGCGCTGGTCCCGCGCGCGCAGGTGCCACTCGGTTGCGCC
>NW_027539316.1:0-226 GCF_008692635.1 Crocuta crocuta
TTACAGGTAGACACACAGATGCAGCCACACAATTCAGTGTTCATCAAAGGCCACACATATATTGTCGAAGACAAAATGCATGGAGGATAACAGATCTCATTCCAGTAACTCAAAATCTCTGACATAGAGGACAATCAGTGTGAAATTTGAATAAGACCAGTTGTGGTGATTATATATTTAGATATGGTGTCTAATCGGCCCCTTGGTCCAAATGCTTTCCCTGCTC
>NW_027539317.1:0-226 GCF_008692635.1 Crocuta crocuta
TTCCTGTGTGAATGGGGCTGACTGTCGGGCGCCGCTTCCCCGCGCTGCCCCGCGCCATGCCCTGCACGCTGCCCGGCGGCCTCCTTCCCCAGCCGCGCCACTGAGCTAGCCATGGTCGCCTCATGTGGAGGGCAAAGTTGCGCCGGGGAACTTGTGAGGCAGCCGTGAAAGGTAACCAGTCCCCGCTCCGGACGCGGGGAGGGCGCCCCCGGGTCTCCCACGCGAC
>NW_027539318.1:0-226 GCF_008692635.1 Crocuta crocuta
TCTCTCTCTCTCTCTCCTAGAAGTAAATAAAAATATTAAAAAAAAGAACATTGGGGTCCATGTGCCCCTATGCATCAACACTCCTGTTGTTGCAGGATTCTCACACAGAGAGTCATGACACCGAGGCCTTTCTTTCCAGGAGGCAACTTTATTCGTGCCAGCACTGCTCACTTGGGTTCGTACCCAGAGAACTGGGAGGCCCACATCACTCGGAATAGCTTTTTTT
>NW_027539319.1:0-226 GCF_008692635.1 Crocuta crocuta
TTTTCTACACCCCGAGCGGAGGCTTTTCCCCCGAGCGGAGGTTTTCCTGTTTCGGACTCTCTTTTTCTCCTCTCCCTCCCCGCAGAGGGGGGTGGCCCGTCTCTCCTGTCTCCAATGCAGGCCCGATTTTTACTTCCCCAGTTCGCACTCACGTTAGAAGACTTTCTCAGTGGAAGCTGCGTCCTTTTTCTCCCAATCTCTTGGGTTTGGTATGTTTTCCTATGGC
>NW_027539320.1:0-226 GCF_008692635.1 Crocuta crocuta
TTTTCCTTCCCCATAAAGAACTGCTCCAGGGACACCTGGGTGGCTCAGTCATCTAACTCTTGATTTTGGCCCACGTCATGATTCCAGGGTCGTGGGATTAATCCTCATGCCAGGCTCCATCCTGAGCATGGAGCCTGCTTGAGATATTCTCTCTCTCTCTCCCTCCCTCCCTCCCTCCCTTCCCCCCTCTCCTTCCCTCCCCTCCTTCTCTGCCTCTCCCCTGTTC
>NW_027539321.1:0-226 GCF_008692635.1 Crocuta crocuta
TTCTATTTCCAATTTTGCCTCATCCCCACACTGTCTTCTCTCTCTATGCTCTTCAACCAGCACGGCATACACACAGGCTATTTACCTGTAGCTGGGAAATCCGTTTATATGCTTTAAACCATTATTTGTCTATCGGTTTTCTTCTTTTTTCCTTTTATTTTCTCCTTGTTGACCCTTTTACGTATTTTATAGTCCCTATTATTCGCCCTCCCTCCTCCGTCTTTTC
>NW_027539322.1:0-226 GCF_008692635.1 Crocuta crocuta
CTTTGGGTGGCTCAGTCGGTTAAGCGTCTGACTCTTGATTTTGCTCAGGTCACGATCTCATAGATCATGGGATATAGCTCCATGCTGTCATCACAGAGCTTGCTTGGGATTCTCTCTCTCTCCCTCTCCCAATCATGCTTTTCTCTCTCTCTCTCTCTCAAAATAAATAAATAGACTTAAAAAAAAAAACCCAGATTACAGAATCAGGTCCCTGTGTGATACCTGA
>NW_027539323.1:0-227 GCF_008692635.1 Crocuta crocuta
AAAAAATGTGAGGCAATTATTTGACACAAGCTGACTACAGTTATCTTTTCTAATCTCTCATTTGTCCTATCTTTTTAAAGTTCCATCTATAGACACAGAAGACTTTTGAGTGTTTTGAATCTCTTGGTATTTAGTGTGTTACATGGAGTTTTTAGGCTGTTAAAGGCCAGAATTGACATTTTTTTTAAATTCAAGTTAGTTAACACACAGTGTAGTCTTGGCTTTAG
>NW_027539324.1:0-227 GCF_008692635.1 Crocuta crocuta
ATTTGTACAATGGAATACTACTCAGCAATGAAAAAGAAATAAATCTTATGATTCCAATGTAGATGGCACTGGAGATTATTATGCTAAGTGAAAAGTCAGTCAGAGAAAGATACATGATTTTACTCATGGAATTTGAGAAACATAACAGATGGACATAGGGGAAGGGTAGGAAAAATGAGATAAAAACAGGGAGGCAAACCATAAGAGACCCTTAAATATAGAGAACA
>NW_027539325.1:0-227 GCF_008692635.1 Crocuta crocuta
TAGCAGAGCTGGCATTTGGCCTAATGAAAACAAACAAACAAAAAACAAACTTATTTCTGTACTCAACATAAACTGACCTGTTTAAAAACAAACTGGATTAGCTTTGATTGTATCATCCAGAAATCAAAGGTTTTTCAGTGACAGAAACACAAAACCAAAACCATTTCCCACTAATCTGATACAGTTAACCACCAAGATTAAAGAAGAAAGACATTTCTGTTCATCCT
>NW_027539326.1:0-227 GCF_008692635.1 Crocuta crocuta
ACGTCAAACATCTCTTCAAAACATCTCATTATGAATAAATTACTATAAACCGTATGAATATTTTAAAACATATGAATATTTTTGTTACTTAATAAATTTGGAAAATTGACCATCAGATAAAATGATCACTATATTCCTGGATAGATGTCATTCCAGTTACCAAGGAATTCCCATTCTGCTTCTTCTGTCCTTTACCACGTTAAGAAAGCCTCTAAAGATTTTCCTAC
>NW_027539327.1:0-227 GCF_008692635.1 Crocuta crocuta
AAATAATTAAAAGAAAAAGATTACCTACCTTGGGAAAATGTGTGCCTCAGTCATTTGAGTAGCTGCTTGCTAAATCTGTGTATATTCTTCCCTGTCCCCTCTTCCAAGAGTTGTAAACTACTGGTCACACACACACCCCACACACACAGGAGCTGAAGGAGGGATTGTGTGCGCTTGAGCACAAATGCAGCATCTAGTGAACGGAACCAGAGGCTGGGCCTCACCAG
>NW_027539328.1:0-227 GCF_008692635.1 Crocuta crocuta
TGTAGGTTTTCAGTGTTTACAGGGAAATACATGGCCTCCAAAATGTTTATTAGAAAAATTCAGAGGCTGAAGCCTCAGCATTCCTTTCAAGAATTTGGTAAAGGAATAAAAATTGAACACAAAATGATTATAAGAATAAAATTAATAGATAATCACAGAAATTAATTAAATAATAGTATACAATACCGTGGTTCCAAAAGTCAAAAGGTGGATTGTTGAAAATAACA
>NW_027539329.1:0-227 GCF_008692635.1 Crocuta crocuta
CTTTAAGAGCTTTATGGTTTTAGGTATTACATTTGGATCTTTAAAGCGTTTTGCGTTTATTGTTATGTTGAAAGGTGGTCTGGTTTCATTCTCTTCGATGTGGCCGTCCACTTTTCACAGCACCATTTATTAAAGAGACCGTCTTTTTCACATTGTGTATTCTTGCTTAGGTTTTAGAAACTAATTAAAATCGAAGCAAGGGTTTATTTCTGGACATTACTCTGTTC
>NW_027539330.1:0-226 GCF_008692635.1 Crocuta crocuta
ATAGAACAGTTGATCAGAATGACAGCCTTGTAAAATCAGATGCCAATAGAGGATTGGGAAAATTAATTCATAGAAATATTTAGAAATGTCATAGAAATATTTAAAGCCATTTTGTCACAAATTGTCACCTGCCATTATATTCCTACACACACACACACACACACACACACGTGTACCTATGTGTGTGTGTGTGTATATGGATGGATACGTGTGTTTCTAAAGCCAT
>NW_027539331.1:0-227 GCF_008692635.1 Crocuta crocuta
AACTGACATGCATGTAAGTATTCATAAAAATTATGTGCTCTTTCTTCTCTTCATCTGTCTTCTGTTAGTTTAATTTGCAGACCCCCAGTCACTGAATGTAAGAGGGTAGAGGAAAAGTTTTTCCTTCCTGACAGTAGACAGTGATAGCCAGTGAAGTCCACGGTAAGGAGGGAGGATTATAGTTTCTTTCTTTTTTTTTTTTTATAAATGTTTTATTTTTTTCTGAG
>NW_027539332.1:0-226 GCF_008692635.1 Crocuta crocuta
TGGAGTAACAAGTGATTCCAAAGACCAGGAGAGGGCAGGAGAGAAAAATGGTAAGAGCTGTGGTGCAGCGAAGCTGGCTTGAACTTCCTTAAAAGAGTTAACTTTTCAAGGATTCTCATGAGCCAGTTGTTAAGCATAGACATTATTAAAAATAAAACCAAGGGTGCTTGGTTGCCTCAGCTGGTTGAGCATCTGACTCTTGATTTTGGCTCAGGTTATGATCCCA
>NW_027539333.1:0-227 GCF_008692635.1 Crocuta crocuta
CTCTCTCTCTCTATCAAAATAAATAAATAAACATTTAAAAACTTTGCTTTTTTGAAATGCAGAAGGAGACTAATTGCCTGCAAGACAGTATTTTACCAAGGATTGCAGGCAGAGGGGAATAAAAGGTTCTCAGGACTTTCTGCAGATGGCAGATGGCCAAACAGCCTGTTAGAAAGATCTGATTAGATTCCAGAATTGAAAAGTGGAGAAAGTGAAAACTGGAAGTT
>NW_027539334.1:0-227 GCF_008692635.1 Crocuta crocuta
ATCATTATTTTCAGCCCTGAAATCCCAAAATATTATATTAAATAACATAAAGATCTCCTCTGAGGAATGTTAGCAATTTTTTTAAGGATGAAAGAAAATACAAGAATTAAAATACAACTTTTTCCCCTGAAGACTGTGAGCAGAATTGCTGACATGCCCCCGAGACAAAACACTGTAAGGGCAAAGCTGTCTATAGAAAACAGAGCTACAAAACCCTCAGGACACTA
>NW_027539335.1:0-227 GCF_008692635.1 Crocuta crocuta
AATTTACATCTACAGAATGGACTAAATTTGATTGTTTAAGTATGCAGGTGACCAGAGGTAATCAGGTCAGTGTTCTGCGGAAAAAAAAAAAGAAAAGAAAAAAAAAAACACCAAAAACAAAAAGAAACAAACCCCCCCAAAAAACAAAAAAACAAACAAACAAAAAACCAGAAACAACACACAAAAAAAAGGGGGGGGGAAGGGAGGAGGGCAGCTCTCAAGCAGGG
>NW_027539336.1:0-227 GCF_008692635.1 Crocuta crocuta
GGCAGGAAATCTTCAATGTGATGAACAGGAAAAATATGCAGCTAAAAATCCTTTATCCAGCAAGCCTGTCATTCAGACTAGAAGGAGGGATAAAGGTTTTCCCAAACAAAGAAAAATGGAAGGAATTCGTCACCACTGAACCAGCCCTGCAAGAGATCCTAAGGGGGACTCTGTGAGGGAAATGTAGCAAGGAACAAAAGGCACCAGAGACACCACTACAAGCAGGA
>NW_027539337.1:0-227 GCF_008692635.1 Crocuta crocuta
ACCCAATGCGTGAAAGGAGATTAGGAAATTAGGTTCTAAGCACAGGCGGAGGATGGGGCAGAAAGACACCGCGACTCATATCCAAGTTAAAAAAGAAGCTAACCGTAACTGGCACCAGGCACAAAATCTGCTGTTGGCAATATGTTGCCGAATCCCCACAACCTCGAGAGTGAGTGCCGTCGTTATCCTGATTTTGTAGATGAGGAGACTGAGACACAGAGAAGGTG
>NW_027539338.1:0-227 GCF_008692635.1 Crocuta crocuta
AAAGAAAAGAGTAAACACTCCTCAACTCAGTTTTTGAGCCAGTAAATACTAGAAATTGGATATTGAAATATCACTCAGGAACATAGACACAGAACCTCTAAGTAAAACTGCTGATGGATTTAGTAGAAATTCAAGGTAGGCACATTTAAAACCGATCAGTAGAGAGACACCTGGGTTGCTCAGTCAGTTAAGCGTCTGACTTTGGCTCAGGTGAAGATCTCACGGTT
>NW_027539339.1:0-227 GCF_008692635.1 Crocuta crocuta
ACTCTTTGGTATACTAATTTTATCCCATTTCAATCACTTGTCTACCCTAAGTTTCCCTTTGCCTTTTGGTATTTTTTTCTATGAAATTATGTTCATCTGTTAGAGTCCTCAGTTTTTGTTTGCTTTTTAGAAAAAGCAAAATAGAGGACAAAGATGAAAGAAGTAAGAAGAAGGAATATTATAAAAAGGAAAGAAAAGAAAGAAGAGAAAGGAAAATCTTAAATGAG
>NW_027539340.1:0-227 GCF_008692635.1 Crocuta crocuta
AGGTGGCAGAAGTCCAGGAAATGGAGAAGAATGGGACAGTCTTAGGAGGGCAATATGCATCGGAGAAGGGTGCTCCGTGTGACAGAATGGGAAACAAACATTTGCCCAGGAAGGGAGAGGGAAAGCTTCAGTTGTGAGTCCAGAAACTGCCCTCAACAGCGGGTTTATTGGTTGGGAGATTTGTGGGAGAAGAGGCTCTGGCCCTGGTTGAGAGGACCTCCTCCTGC
>NW_027539341.1:0-227 GCF_008692635.1 Crocuta crocuta
ACTTATGACAAAGCCCATGTTTTATTTAAATTCAAAAGCTACTACCAATTTAATATATGCAATATGAGAATAAGGCCTCAGAAATAGATATGAGAAAATGTCAGACTGTTATGACACATTCCCTTGCAGAAAAGTATGTATAATATCAATTGATATCAAAAACAACATAAGTGCAATTATCTAATTTTCTTGGTGGTTCTGACTCTTAAAATAGCCCTGTTCTGAAA
>NW_027539342.1:0-227 GCF_008692635.1 Crocuta crocuta
ATACTATTGATATATTTCTTGGTTTGTTTTGCTTGTGATTTTTTTTTTTTGCATCTATATTCATATGATATTGTTTGGTCATTTCTTTTACTGTAATTTTTTCTTCAGTTTTGGTATCAGGGTTATGCTGGCCTTGTAAAATGAGTTACCAAATATTTTTTTTCTCCCCCTCTATTTTTTGAAAGTATTTGTAGAAGGTTGGTATTATTTTTCTGTTATGTGAATCC
>NW_027539343.1:0-227 GCF_008692635.1 Crocuta crocuta
ATATCTATCATTGTGTTGTGATAATATTTTATAGAACTTATATTTATAATATTTATAGTATATTTAGATTTAGTATTTTATTTATATTTATAGTATTTATTTGGAGTATATTTATATACTTATATTTATAATATTTTTATATTTATATACATATATATTTATATATTTTTATATATTTATTTATTTTATATTTATTATATAAATATATTAATATATATTAATATATA
>NW_027539344.1:0-227 GCF_008692635.1 Crocuta crocuta
ATAATAAAGATTAGAGCAGAAATCAATGATATTGAAATTTAAAAACAAAACAAACACAAAAAATCAACAAAACCGGGAGCTGATTCTTTGAAAGAATTAACAAAGTTTATAACCCCCTAGCCAGATTTATCCAACAGCAAAAGGAAAGGATCCAAATAAATAAAATCACAAATGAAAGAGGTGAGATCACAACCAACACTGCAGAAATACAAATAATAATAAGAGAA
>NW_027539345.1:0-227 GCF_008692635.1 Crocuta crocuta
ATCCAGTAGAACACATCAATGAAATTAAGAGTTGCTTTTGTAAAGCATTAACAAAACTGATAAACCTCCAGCCAGATATATCAAAAAGAAAAGAGAAAGGCCCCAAATAGACAAAATCATGAGTAAAAGAAGAGAGATCACAACAAACACCACAGAAGTGCAAACAATTATGAGATAACAATGAAAAATTATACACCAACAAATCAGGCAATTTATAAGAAATAGAC
>NW_027539346.1:0-227 GCF_008692635.1 Crocuta crocuta
CAAAGTTACAAAAGCAACCACCAGAGATAAAAATAGTGAGATGACTGTATACAAGATGGGAGAGGAGATGAGCTGAATCCTTACTTACTGTGGCAGGAAGTAAAGAGTTATCCCTTCTTAAAGGGATAAATCAAGAAATAGGAATTGAAATAGGCTTGTGACTTAACCAAAGATATAGGAGATCTGTATGATGAAAACTACAGAAAAGTTATGAAGGAAATAGAAGA
>NW_027539347.1:0-227 GCF_008692635.1 Crocuta crocuta
GGATATGATGCTAAGGGAAATAAGTCAGACAGAGGGGAGAAAACATCCTATCTCACTTCTATGTGGAATCTTAAAAACAGAGCTCAGAGGGCTCACAGACACAGAGGACGCACTGGTGTTGCCAGAGGCAGGGGAAAGGGATGAGCACACGGGTGAAGGTGGTCACAAGCTACACTCTGCCTGTAGTGAAATAAATGAGTTTAGGGATGTGCGGCACAGTCACTAGA
>NW_027539348.1:0-227 GCF_008692635.1 Crocuta crocuta
ATCTATTTGGCATATGGAACAGAACATATATATCTTACAATTACCTAAATTCTATCAAATACTTTTTAATTGTAAATAGAGAAGAGTATTTATTATCAGAACAAAAATCAAGCCATGGCAGATTACCATTCTTTAGTATAAAGTAATACATTTCAATATGTAATTTGTTTCTGTCACAATATTAACAATGAGTATATTCTTACTGAAAGAGTTAGAAATGTTTCAGA
>NW_027539349.1:0-227 GCF_008692635.1 Crocuta crocuta
ATTATGATTGTCACATTGCAAAATTTAACATTGGCACAATACTGTTGTCTAATATTTAGCCTATTTTTACATTTCCTCAACTTTCCCCAAAATGTCCTTTATAGATGTTTTCTAAATTCTGTTTCTTTTTTTTTAAGTGTATGTACTTATTTTCAGAGAGAGAAAGAGTGCATGTGTGTAAGGTGGGGAGGGGTAGAGAGAGAGTGAGAGAGAGAGAGAGAGAGAGA
>NW_027539350.1:0-226 GCF_008692635.1 Crocuta crocuta
AGGCTCTGAGCTGTCAGCACAGAACCTGATGTGGGGCTTGAACCATGAGATCATGACCTGAGCCGATGTCAGAGGCTTAACTGACTGAGCCACCCAGGTGCCCTAAAATGCAGATTCTGATGCAGTGAAACTGGGTGGGGCCTGTTACTCTGCAGTTCTATCAAGTTCCCAGGTGATGGCGATGTGGTTGATCTGAGGAGTGAGGTGCTAGCTTTGGGTGTCAACC
>NW_027539351.1:0-227 GCF_008692635.1 Crocuta crocuta
ATATGGATGCAAAAATTCTCAACAAGATACTAGCAAATCGAATTCCACAGCATATCAAAAGAGCTACACACCATGATCAAGTGGGTTTCACTCCTGGGTTGCAGGGTCAGTTCAATCTTCACAAATCAATCAATGTGATACATCACATTCACAGAAGAAAACATAAGAACCATGTGATCCTGTCGATGCAGAAAAAGCATTTGACAAAATACAGCATCCTTTCTTAA
>NW_027539352.1:0-227 GCF_008692635.1 Crocuta crocuta
ATGAGCGCCAGCGTGATGGCCGCGTTCCAGCAGCTCTCGCCCGCGCAGCGGAAGTCGATCTCCTTGCGGTCGGTGGTGACGATGGTGAAGTAGACGTACTTGCCGGTGCGCTCCACGCAGTCCACCTTGAGGATGGAGTGGAAGCGCAGCTCCTTGGCGCGCGCGCCGGGCCCGGCGGGGAACAGGCGCAGGCGGTCGGCCGTGAGCACGCCGCGCTTCTTCTTCCA
>NW_027539353.1:0-227 GCF_008692635.1 Crocuta crocuta
ATGTGGTGTATTACAATTTATTAAAATAAAAAGTATTTCTTAAAAGTTTTTCAGTGGGGAGAGCAATACAACCAGAATAAAGGTAGGTCAAACATATGAGCCAGTGCCAATTTGCAGCTCTATGTCCTCCATACATGTGATTTCCTCACGACCCGACCAAGGCTCTAAAAACATGAGGACAATGGCATGAGAGGCATGATCCGGATTCAAGACAGAGACCGATCCCA
>NW_027539354.1:0-227 GCF_008692635.1 Crocuta crocuta
TTTATGGATTTGGGTCTCACATTTGGGTCTTCAGTCAATTGTGAGGGGTTTTTTTGTGTCTGGTGTAATAAAGTCGTCCAGTTTTCCCAGCACTATTTATTGAAGAAACTGTCTTTATCCCATTGTGTATACTTGCCTTCTTTGTTGTAGATCAATTAGCCATGTATGTATGGGTGTGTTCTTGGAGTCTCTATCTTGTTTCATTGATCTGTGTCTATTTTTGTGCC
>NW_027539355.1:0-227 GCF_008692635.1 Crocuta crocuta
AGAGTCCCTTTCCTGCCGACCCCGCACTCACCCGCCCAGGTCTGGGTCACGGCCAGGGCCGCCAACAGCAGCGGGAGGAGGGTTCGGGCCATCACGACCCGCATCCTCGGGATCTGGGCAGAATGTGAGTCGCAGGGCGCAGTGTGGAAAGTTTATACCCGGAACCGCGGTGCCGCTGATTGGCTTCTCCGGAAACCGGGCACTAATAGGAGTGTGAACCGAGGCTG
>NW_027539356.1:0-227 GCF_008692635.1 Crocuta crocuta
ATGGCAAGGTGGATGGAGTTGCTGGAATTGGGTATCAGCAGCCAGGGAAACGGCAGCACCACCAACTAGTGCTTGTCTTGCCACCTCCCATGCCCACTGACAGCGCTGGCTCTTCGAGGGCGAGCTGTACTCTCTGACTACCCGAGATACAAGGGCCTTCTGGTGGTTTAAGCGCAGGATGATGGGAAGTGGAGAGTTATTGGATGAAAGAAGGGCCATCGTCCAGT
>NW_027539357.1:0-227 GCF_008692635.1 Crocuta crocuta
AGTCCTCCCAGAGGCTGTGCGGCCAGATTTTGTCTGATGCATCCAACTGAGAACCTGAAGCGGGATGGAGATCTGTTTTGATAAAACACAGAGCAAGGGGGGTGTTGATATCAATATAAATGAATATAGAGATACAAACCGTGGCCGACCTCGCTGTCTGGCCTCCGAGGATAAGTAAGAGTAATTGCTGCAAGCTGTGTGATCGATACACCAAGCTGCAAGGTCAC
>NW_027539358.1:0-227 GCF_008692635.1 Crocuta crocuta
AGTTTGTGCCCTTACCTCGGTCTCTGGTTCCAGCAGGAGTCGGAAGGGGGGGTCCCAGCTCATTGTTCTAGAAGGTCCTGAGAGTGAGCGTTTCACATCCTGACTGACTGCAGCTCCCCGTCTTCTGAATTGGTCAGGATTTCTCCCCAGAAACAAGCCCGAACCCGGAACAAGCCATCCGGTGCACCTATGGCGTGGTGTCGGGGGACCCCTGCACCCACGGACCC
>NW_027539359.1:0-227 GCF_008692635.1 Crocuta crocuta
TCAGTTGTGTTTGTGTTCTTTGGGACGTTAACCAAAGACCCAGGCGACCAGTGTCACACAGTGAAGGGGGGAGTGAGTAGAACAAGGGGTCTGGTCAGAGAGTGAAGTGTTTGTGTTCAGGTTTCAGATGGAGGCAAGGATCAGGGTGGGCCGCAGGAGTGTGGCTGAAACGGCCTCGACGAAAGGCCAAGGAGAAGTCAAGGTGCTTTCTGTCTGGTTGTTGGGCC
>NW_027539360.1:0-227 GCF_008692635.1 Crocuta crocuta
CAAACACACATTAACAACTAACGGGATAAATTAATTGAGGTGAGGGATAACAATGAAAATAAAATAACTATAATGTGACATAACTATGTGAATAAATTTCACAAACATCATGTAAAAAAAAAGTAACAATATTTAAAAGCCAGATATAAAAGAATAAATTTAAATGTAGAACTAACCCATTATCTTAAAGTTCAGAAACAGACAGCATTAATCTATTTTGATAGAAG
>NW_027539361.1:0-227 GCF_008692635.1 Crocuta crocuta
CAAACACACATTAACAACTAACGGGATAAATTAATTGAGGTGAGGTATAACAATGAAAATAAAATAACTATAATGTGACAAAACTATGTGAATAAATTTCACAAACATCATGTAAAGAAAAAGTAACAATTTTTAAAAGCCAGATATAAAAGAATAAATTTAAATGTAGCACTAAACCATTCTCTTAAAGTTCAGAAACAGACAGCATTAATCTATTTTGATAGAAG
>NW_027539362.1:0-227 GCF_008692635.1 Crocuta crocuta
CAATAGTTATAAATAAATTTTCCTTTCCTCTATAACAAGTGTCAGGAATTTTTTTTTCTTTAGTATCCCCATCATCAACAATTCGGTCTACTTCTGGTCCCACCAAAAGGAGTCAAATGGAACTGGAAATTTCACCGTGTAGAATTTCCAGGGAGCAAACATCTTCTCGCCACTGTTGTGCGCCTTCTCTTTGGAGTTTGAAGAGTGATGTAAAACACAAGTACTGC
>NW_027539363.1:0-227 GCF_008692635.1 Crocuta crocuta
TTGGCCTGTTACAGGTAAGAGGGCTTGGAGGGTCATCTGTGTGTCATCAGTCAGGAAAGCCTCGGCCAGGCATTTCTCTGCATTCCGTGGAATCGCCCGCAGGGCCCAGTTCGCGGCACGAGGTCTGGGCTGTGGACACACTTTGCCTGCACACTACCTGGCACTCGGTCCCTAAGGCCTAGAAACCACAGCCACTCTAAAGTGGGAATGGGAAGATATGGTAGCGC
>NW_027539364.1:0-227 GCF_008692635.1 Crocuta crocuta
CACCTGCAAGTGCCCAGGGTCCCCTTCCATCGCTCGCCCAGGTGACCTCCATCCTGACTAGATGGGGTCTGGTTTGCTCTCTGGCTGCTGAGGTGCAGCAGGACAGCACCTCGATGCTGGCTGGTCATGTGGCCTTGAGCTCACACAGCCTCCGGGAGCCTCGGGCCCACTTGTGCACAGTGAGGACCGTGCTGGGCCTGCCAGGTCGCTGTGAAAATCATCCAGAG
>NW_027539365.1:0-227 GCF_008692635.1 Crocuta crocuta
GAGTGAGGAAAACCAGGTCCTTCTATGGCTCGTCACCCAAAACACGAACTCACAGGAATATTTCCCAGTTTTTAGCTCTCTGCCTTCCCTCCAGAGTTCCAGCCAGCCAGGGGCGCGGACGCCCGGCGTCCGCATGGCTCTTTCTGGGGTCCAAGCCGCCCGGGAGGACAATGACGGCAGTAGCGCCGCTACTCTGAAGTCCAGCCGCCAGGAGCCAGCACAAAGAA
>NW_027539366.1:0-227 GCF_008692635.1 Crocuta crocuta
TGTCAGGGTCCATCCTGTTAGGGCTCAGCCATGTCACCTGCCACCACCACCCCCACATGGGGACCCTCTGTCACTGAACCACCTTCCTCCTTCCCGCCATGCTGCATTTATATCTGTCTGTCTCTCTCTACTGGTAGACAGTCTTACATGAGGGGCTCGTGTTACCTCTAAGTGGAATTCCTGCCCGGCCAGCCTCGGCCACCCCTGGGACACTGTCACCCAGACCC
>NW_027539367.1:0-227 GCF_008692635.1 Crocuta crocuta
CCACGCACGATGGAATATTACTCAGCCATTAAAAAGAATGAGATCCTGCCATTTGTGACAACATGGCTGGACCTAGAGGGCATTACGCAAAGTGAAATAGGTCAGAGAAAGGCAAATAGCGTACGATTTCACTTCTCGGTGGAATCTAAAAAACAAAAACAAACAAAAAACCAAATAGACTCTTAAACACAGAGAACAAACTGGGGGCTGCCAGAGGGGAGGGGGCG
>NW_027539368.1:0-227 GCF_008692635.1 Crocuta crocuta
TTTTCCACAGTGGCTGCACCACTTTACATTTCAGCCTACAATGTAGAAGTGTTCCAATTTCTCTCCATTCTTGCCAAAACTTACTATGTTTTTGGTGGGTGGGATTTGGGGCTTTTGCTTTGACAGTGGCCATTTTAATGGGTATGAGTCGGTAACTCATGGTAGATTTGATTTTTATTTCCCTAGTAATTAATAATGTTGAGCATCCTTTCATGTGTCTGTTGACC
>NW_027539369.1:0-227 GCF_008692635.1 Crocuta crocuta
GCCAGGCGGCGGTGTTTCCCGGCGGGCACCCCGGCCCGGTTCCCCCACAGCGGCCCCAGGGTCCCGGCGGCAGCCATGTCACTTGGAAGCGGGGCAGGTGGCAGAGAGGAGGGGAGGGAACCCACTTCCCCCCCGTCCCTCTGTACGAGCGGAGACGAACCCCTTGTGAAGGAGACAACTGTGCACCTGCGCCACTCAGGAGGGGGGCCAGGCCCGGCAGGGGAGGA
>NW_027539370.1:0-227 GCF_008692635.1 Crocuta crocuta
CCTCCACCTTCCAGGGACTACATGACTTTTGCTCCATGTTGAGTTAGTCCTTCAGCTGCTGAAAGTGGATGGATCCCTGTGAATTCCAGGATTAGGGTCATGTCTTCATGAAGGCAAGATGCACAAAAAACAGCTTTGTCACTGGTCCACACCCTGAATAATGAGGTGTGTGATAAATGCAGAGAAGGGGTCAGGGAAGTAACTGGGCTTCCCTCCCATCTCAACAG
>NW_027539371.1:0-227 GCF_008692635.1 Crocuta crocuta
TCTGCTAACCAACAAGAAGATTGAATCAATCCCCAACAAATAAAGGTCCAGAGCCAGATGGATTCACAGGCAAACTTTACTATTTACTTATAAAAGAGTTAATACATATTCTTCTCAAACCAGGCTAAAAAATAGAAAAGGAAGCGCTCATCCCAAGTGCCCTCCTCCATGCCCATCACCCACTTCCCCTCCCCACACCCCCGTCAGTCCTCAGTTTCTTCTCAGCA
>NW_027539372.1:0-227 GCF_008692635.1 Crocuta crocuta
CTACACGGTAGAATAAAGGAGAAGGCGGCTCATAGAGGGGAGAGGAAAGGGGAGGAGCATGGACTAGAGGGTAGAATAAAGGGGAGTGGTGAATCCTAGAGAGGACAGGAAAGGGGAGGGGAGTGGGTGGAGGATGGGGACCCAGAAAGGAGAGGAAATTTGAGCTCATGGTCTTAGAGGGGAGGAAAAACTGGCCAGGTGGGACCTGGTTGGAGGTGGGGGGCCTA
>NW_027539373.1:0-227 GCF_008692635.1 Crocuta crocuta
CCGGGCGACAGGCACCCCATGAAGTGCTGGAGAATCAGGTATATTTGCTCAGAGTCCAGGAACTTTGGCGGAGCCCAGTTGGAGCTGGGGATCCGGTGGAGGAAAGCAGTCTCCACTCCTCCCGCGCTCGGCCCTCTCGCCCCGGCTGCCTTCCTAACCGCGTGGCTGGAACGTGGCACCCACGTTCCTTCTCAGGCTCCACGACATGCAGAGGGATTCTTGGGGAA
>NW_027539374.1:0-227 GCF_008692635.1 Crocuta crocuta
CTTCCTCGGGCTGGGCTTAAGGATGCGAGGACTTGGGTTTGGCGAGGGTGTGGGCGGCCGGCTCAGGGCCCAGATGGGACAGCTCTCACACCCTGATGTCCCTACCATGCGCTCCTTAGAATGTTGAGCCCAGAGTTCATTGGGAACTCGGTGGATTTCTCTTTCATTTTTTTTAGGGTTAACTTGGGTTCGGGGAGGGATGTCGAACCCTGTTTCCCCTAGTCACT
>NW_027539375.1:0-227 GCF_008692635.1 Crocuta crocuta
TTTTTTTAGATGCCCATAAGACCAATAGCTCCCCTTCAGTAGTCTCATTGGCTGGTACTTAAGCCAACCACTAATGCATGACACCTCACCATTGACTTTATGCAAACTTCGCTGCTCAGGTTCCCTGATTAAGACTCCACGTCCTAATATTATAGAACTGATTATAAGACATACGACAGGACAAAGAATCCTTCACTGTCACTGATCTAGCCAGTATGTTCTATTTT
>NW_027539376.1:0-227 GCF_008692635.1 Crocuta crocuta
CGTAGTAGGAGCTGTCCACGTCCGAAAACAGCTCTTCCACGCACCCGGGCGTTTTGCTCTCCAGCGTTTCAAAGATCTGATCCAGCGACTTCTGGAAGCCCCCCCTGCCCTCCCGGGGGCCGTCCCCTTCCCAGGGGCTGCTCTGCGGGCGCCTGGGGGCCTGTCCCGGGGCCGGGTCTGGCGCGGGGCCGGCCCCCTCGCCCTCCTGCTCCCGCCCCCCACTGCAC
>NW_027539377.1:0-227 GCF_008692635.1 Crocuta crocuta
CGGGGGCCCCCGGAACCCGGTTGCAGTGAGAAACCCAGTCTCTCCCATCCCAGTGCCCCTCGCCCACTCCCGCCCCCGTAAGTGCCTGCGGGGATCCAGGAGACCCAGGCCACGCGGAACTGCAGCGGCTGAGGGGGGAAGGCGGGGAGAATGAGGGTTTGGGGGCGGCAGGAATGGGTTGGGGGAGGGGGTGGTGGAAGGGAAAAGAAAAAACCAGAGGCATGCAA
>NW_027539378.1:0-227 GCF_008692635.1 Crocuta crocuta
TAAAATATATGACAAACTCTTAAAACTCAACAAGAACACAAACTACCCTCTTTCAAAAATGGGCCAAAGACCCTAACGGACACCTGCCCGCATCTGGCGCTCGTGAAGAACGCCGCACGATCGCGGGTCAACAAGGGTGTCTAGGTGGTCCTGTTTTGGCTCCTGGGGGCAGACCCCCAGAGGTGGGGCACACGGCAGCTCCGTGTCTGGCTGTCTGCAGAGCCGCC
>NW_027539379.1:0-227 GCF_008692635.1 Crocuta crocuta
TCACGTTCAGGTCCTTTATCCATTTTGAGTTTATTTTTGTGTATCTCTGTCAGTTTTAAAAGCTTGCTATGCACTCTACAGCTGTGCCTACTGCTATATTAAAGAAGGCTCATTGACTATGCAGGACCTGCGTATTCAGGAAGTGTTCATTTAATGATATCTCCTGGTCTATCCTGTTGAGCCTTTGATTATTTTATTTCCCTACTCGTAGTGGTATTTGAGACTCT
>NW_027539380.1:0-227 GCF_008692635.1 Crocuta crocuta
CATTTATTTACTTATATTTATATAGATACAAAAATTTTATATATAATCTATTTTATTCATATTTATAAATATAAGTATTTTAATAAATTTTTTTGATTTTATAAATTTACAGAAATATGCAAATCTTTTTTTTTTTCCACTTCCTGTGGGCACTTTATTTATTTATTTATTTTTAAAGTTGTTAAGCACTTTTTTTTTTACAAATAGTTTATTGTCAAATTAGTTTC
>NW_027539381.1:0-227 GCF_008692635.1 Crocuta crocuta
TATATAATTTTACATAACATTTATAAATAATTTTAAATATATTTAGCCTTTATATAAATATATTTTTATTTTAATTTATTTTCATTATATATTTATTGCATATATTATACATTATATTTATTATATAATAAAATAATTATATGATTTTTATATAACATTTATAAATAATTTTAAATATATTTATATATTTTAATTTAAATATATTACATTAAATATATATATATATA
>NW_027539382.1:0-227 GCF_008692635.1 Crocuta crocuta
TATATCATCAAGCCAAGGAGTGCTTTTTAAATAAATCTAAAAAACTCCACTTCCTCCTTGGCAAGTTCATTTTAAGTCATTTTATCTCTTTCCCCCCTATATTTTTCCCAAATAATGTGATTAAGTGACTCAGCGCCGGCTGCCTCTGGCAGGCCTGGCCTCTAATTCAGTTTGAGGACGGTCACCTTTGACCCCACTCCACTCTGGTTAAGAGAACACTTAAGATC
>NW_027539383.1:0-227 GCF_008692635.1 Crocuta crocuta
TCAAGGGCAGGCTTCCTCTTTGGCCTTCCTCATGTGGAAAAGTCCAGGTGAATGTCAGGCTTACTTCTTGTTCGCTTCTGTGACAGTCATGGGAATGTTGAGGCTTTGGCATATTGAGTCTCCAATAAATCATCATTCAGAGTGGAAGTGTTGCTGCCTACATCCCTGTTCCTGCAGAATTGTCTCCTCCTGAGTCTCTGACTCTTCTGTGTTCACCTATGTCTCCA
>NW_027539384.1:0-227 GCF_008692635.1 Crocuta crocuta
TCCCTAACCACGCTTTCCTGTGGTCACTGTCGGGCTCCCACAGACGGAGTCCGGTTGCTGGGGACTTTGGTCTTCCCATCTGTCAGGAGATGGTCATCCCACCTCCTGCACAGGTGGCCTCCCAGCCCGCCGGGCCTGATGTGCGGACACCTCCCACCTGTCTCCTCACGCAGGTGTGCTTGATGGTTTCCTCTGCCTCCCGAGGCCTCCCCTGTCCTCACAGCCGC
>NW_027539385.1:0-227 GCF_008692635.1 Crocuta crocuta
ACCTCTTCATCTCCCCTCCCCCTCTTCCCCTCCCCTCCCCTCCTCTCCTCCTCTCCATCCATCCCTCTTCTCCCCTCCCCCTCCTGATGCCTCTGCTCTGCTTCCCTCACTTTCCTGCCCCTGGATCTCTCCCCTTCCCCTCTTCCTCTCTCCTCCCCCTCCCCATGCCTCTACTCACCTCACTCTCCTCCCCCATTCCTCCCCCTCCTACCCCCTCCTCACCCCTC
>NW_027539386.1:0-227 GCF_008692635.1 Crocuta crocuta
TAACAAACATAAGAAAAAATAAATACGATGTTAGAAAGGGTTGCAGCACAAATGAGCAGGGTGGGTCAAGGGAGCAGGTGTTAGAATGAGTGGGCCAAGGGAGGGCTCGCTGAAAAGGTGAAGTCTGAGGAGAGCAGCAGGGGAGAGGCGTGCAGGCAAGTGGGCAGATGGATATGGGGTGACCAGCCACAGGAAACCGCTATGAAAAAAGGTCCCCAAGTGGGAGA
>NW_027539387.1:0-227 GCF_008692635.1 Crocuta crocuta
TCTCTCTTTTCTTAACCAATTCATTTTTCATGGTTCAGTGGTTACTGAATTTGTTAACTTCTTGGAAAATTAAAGAAATAATCTGTATAATTTGTTGAGTACATTTCATTTATTAGTCGGCCATTTCTATTTGTCGACTTTTAGATACCAAGTTAAAAGGCAGACTATGATGTAGAAACACGTAAGCTCTTTTGTTAAGTCCCCAGACAGCACGAGATGCAGTAAAA
>NW_027539388.1:0-227 GCF_008692635.1 Crocuta crocuta
TTTCAATTTTTATTTAAAATATTTTTCTTTATTTTTTTCTACAAACATTTTACTTTTTGGTGAATTTTTCAAACTCTATTTTACTTCCATCGTTTCAACTTATTCTATATCATTGTATTTATTTTCTTAAATTTTCAAAGATTTTCCTTCTTGTTTTATTTTTTTCCTTTTTCCCCCTTTTTTCTCTAAACTATAAAACTCCTTTCAATAACCAAACCAAAATACAC
>NW_027539389.1:0-227 GCF_008692635.1 Crocuta crocuta
TTCCACCTCAGTGTCTGCGGTACGTGGTGGCCCCTCCCCCAGGACATGCTTACCTCCGGCTTTTGTCCCTGGGAAATCTTAGTATTTTCTCCCTCAGGCTTCCTCTCTCCACAGAATGTAGAAGAGTCACCACCCCAAATATGACAGGAATTTTCAAGGGGTCACACTCAGGGATAAGTTACAAAATCAGAAAATAGAAAACACAAGCAGCTCAGGAACCTGGGACA
>NW_027539390.1:0-227 GCF_008692635.1 Crocuta crocuta
GAGTCGAAATCAACAGTCAGATGCTGAACCAACTGAGATGTCCAGGCACCCCAATAGTGGGGAATTACTATACCACCTATTGAAAAAAAAAAGACAGACACAGGCTTGGTTAATTCAGCAGCTCAGTGATGTCTGGGCTCTTTCTTCCACCCTCTTGTCTTTCCTCTTGTGGCTATAAGCTGTAGTGCCAAAATCACTATGCTACACTGTGATATCTAAAGGGACAC
>NW_027539391.1:0-228 GCF_008692635.1 Crocuta crocuta
AGAGAGCAAGGGGATCCTGTATGTAGTGAATGTAGAAAAAAAAAAGTCTAGGGGCAGCTGGGAAGCTCAGTCCATTAAGCATCCAATTTTGCTTCAGGTCATTAGCTCACAGTTTGTGAGTTTGAGACCTGCGTTGGACTCTGTGCTGGCAGCTCAGAGGCTGGAACCTGGTTCAGATGCTGTGTCCCTCTCTCTCTGCCCCTCCCTGCTTATTCTCTCTCTCTCTCT
>NW_027539392.1:0-228 GCF_008692635.1 Crocuta crocuta
CTCTCTCTCAAAAATAAATAAAACATCAAAAAAATTTTTTAAAAATACTGGCTGGTTCTTTTGTGCTCTCTGTCCTGCTTCTTCCGTGAGCCAGTGCGGTTCACGTACCTGCAGTGGCCCTGATGTCATGTGCTGCATGGGAAGTCCCAAGCTGTCTGAACAGGCAGAGTCATGATGAGTCCTATCCCCCAACACATGTATTCAAGTGTACAGATGGAGGCACTGAGG
>NW_027539393.1:0-227 GCF_008692635.1 Crocuta crocuta
TGGGCAGAAGACATGAATAGACATTTTTCCAAAGAAGACATCCCAATGGTCAACAACACAAGAAAATCAACAAAGAAGAGTCAACAACACAAGAAACAAGTGTTGCCAAAGATGTGCAGAAAAAGGAACCTTTTTGTGGGAATGCAAATTGGTGCAGCTACTGTGGAAAACAGTGTGGAGATTCCTCAAAAAATTAAAAATGAACTACTCTATTTTCTAATAACCAC
>NW_027539394.1:0-228 GCF_008692635.1 Crocuta crocuta
CTCTCTCTCAAAAATAAATAAAACATCAAAAAAATTTTTAAAAAATACTGGCTGGTTCTTTTGTGCTCTCTGTCCTGCTTCTTCCATGAGCCAGTGCGGCCCACGCACCTGCAGTGGCCCTGATGTCACGTGTTACATGGGAGGTCCCAAGCTGTCTGAACAGGCAGAGTCATGATGAGTCCCATCCCCCAACACATGTATTCAAGTGTACAGATGGAGGCACTGAGG
>NW_027539395.1:0-228 GCF_008692635.1 Crocuta crocuta
TTTTTTAAAAAAAAAAAAAAAAAAAAAAAAATTTCACTCTCCTTTCAGATTTTGAGATCCAGAGCGAGAACGGGGAGAACTCCACTCAAGATCTTTTCGAGGACGTGGAGGCCCGCGAGCTGTTCTCGGAGACGCCCGACGGGGAGGGCGCTCGGCAGTCGGACTGGGAAAGTGACTCGGAGAGGGACTGGGGGCGCGGAGGGGCCCCGGCCGGGGCCCGCGGGCGGG
>NW_027539396.1:0-228 GCF_008692635.1 Crocuta crocuta
AATCACGAAGACTGTGGGTACCGGCACAAACACAGACACATGCAGCAGTGGAACAGAATGCAGAACCCAGAAATGGACTCACAAGTGTACAGCCAAGTAATCTTTGACCAAAGAATATCCAATGGAAAAAGACAGTCTCTTCAGCAAATGGTATTGGGAAAAAGGGATAGGGACCTAGAGAAGAAGGAAAGGGGAATATATTTACTTACACCATACACAAAAATGAAC
>NW_027539397.1:0-228 GCF_008692635.1 Crocuta crocuta
AAAAGAAACCCACTATATCTAAAATGTCAAGTATTATACATTGGGCAAAATATGGTATTACTTTAAGAATGATAATTAGGTGTCTCTAAAGGAACTAGAAGGAGAGCAACAAGAACACCTCAAACCTATTAGGAGAAAAGAAATAATAAAAATCAGGGCAGAAATAAACCATATAGAATCCAGAAAAACAGTTGAACAGGTCAATGAAACTTAGAGTTGGTTTTTTGA
>NW_027539398.1:0-228 GCF_008692635.1 Crocuta crocuta
AGAAAACCATCAAAAGGATGAAAAGGTAACCTACAACATGGGAGATGGTATTTGCTAATGAAATATCCAATAAACGGTTAATATCCAAAGCAAATAAAGAACTTATGCAACTCAAAGGAAAACAGAAGATTCTATTAAAAGTGGACAGAGCAGCTGAACAGACAAAGGAGTCATTACATCCTTGTCACTAGACCACCAGGGAGTGATGTCCCTAAAGAGCCATTACAG
>NW_027539399.1:0-228 GCF_008692635.1 Crocuta crocuta
AAATAAATGTTAAGAAAAATAAAAACTAAAGAGCAGGACGGCTGGGGGTTTGAGGGATGCGGACAGCAGCCCCGGGTCACCGGCCTCCGTGTTTCTGCGAGCCTCTACCCCCCCTGTGGCCTCTCTGACACGGACGCCAGGACACGGAGCGAGTCTGCAGGGAAGCCTCCCCTTTTTTAAATGTTTATTTTTGAGAGAGCGAGAGAGAGACAGAGCATGAGCAGTGGG
>NW_027539400.1:0-228 GCF_008692635.1 Crocuta crocuta
AAAATAGAACATACTGGCTAGATCAGTGACAGTGAAGGATTCTTTCTCCTGTTGTATGTCCTATAATGAGTTCTATAATATTAGGACTTGGAGCCTTAATCAGCGAACCTGAGAGGCAAGGTTTGCATAAAGTCAATGGTGAGGTGTCCTACATTAGTGGTTGGCTTAAGTACCAACCAATGGGACTACTGAAGGGGAGCTATTGGTCTTATGGGCATCTAAAAAAAT
>NW_027539401.1:0-228 GCF_008692635.1 Crocuta crocuta
CTGCGCAGAATAAATTAGTTACAATGCTGTTTTACTAAGTTAGTAATGTGTGAAAATACAGGCCTGGAAGTATACGACGAGTGTTATATACTCCACTCTGTGAAGGAACACCCTGGGGAATAGAGCATTCAATTACCATAATGATTTCCTAGGTTAGTAATGAATAAAACAAAGGCTGTGACCAATGAAGGAAGTGCAGGGTGCTCAACTCTGTGAAACAACACTGTG
>NW_027539402.1:0-228 GCF_008692635.1 Crocuta crocuta
ATGTTAAAGACAAGAAGGAGCGCTATACTGGCAGAGTAGGAAATAGAATCCAATCACACTAATTTCCCCAGCACCAAGTGATACTTTCACAATAAAGTCTACTGGTCTTCAACCCTTAGAGCCAACCTGTGGATAAAACACAGAACATTAATGCTAACAGCACAAATGAAAGCAAGCACCGTCTTCACAGAAGGTGATTTGTACGAGGAGAAAGGAAAGGCAGAGGGG
>NW_027539403.1:0-228 GCF_008692635.1 Crocuta crocuta
AGAAGAAAGAAATCAGAGTCAATAAAGTAGAAAGAATAAATGGCTGAATTCTCATTGTGTCTCAGTCACCATCTCGCTATGACTTTGGGTAAATCATCTTATCTCTTGATTTCACTTGCAAAGTGAGCATTAGGCTAGTATTTTAGTAGTTCCTAAACATTTAAAGAAGTAGACTCATTTTCCCCTTGGAATGAAATCTTATTTGGAATCGTAAAATGTAAAACAGTT
>NW_027539404.1:0-228 GCF_008692635.1 Crocuta crocuta
AAGTGTGCACTGTGATGGGAATAAACAGCTGGCAAAGATGAATATGGGGAGAAAAATCAAAATAGTCTGTGTCAAAAAGATACAATCATATAGAAACCCAATATGTTGAAATGTAAAACAAATATTTAAAAGTGAATAGTGGTGGGGTCACCTGGGTGGCTCAGTTGGTTAAGAGTTTGACTGTTTTTTAAAAAATTTTATTTATTATTTTTTAAAATTTACATCCAA
>NW_027539405.1:0-228 GCF_008692635.1 Crocuta crocuta
GAGAGGTTAAGCAACTTGGTAAAGACACACAGTAAGTGAGATTTGAACCCTTGCAAGCTACCTCCAAGGCTGATGGTCTTAATTGCTCTGCTCTGTCTTCAGTTTCACTGCAATCAACTTTCTCTGCCTTGTGCTTCTATGGTATAAGGTTTAAAGACTTCAGAGGTTCTCTCTAATCTTTAAAGTGTTATTAAAAATATCTCATTTATCAATTCTATTTGTTTTCAA
>NW_027539406.1:0-228 GCF_008692635.1 Crocuta crocuta
AACAAGAAAGAACCCATGAAACTTAAAAGTATAAGAAATCAAGTACACTTCTGCTTTGGTTTTAACATCAGGTCAAAGAACTGTCCCAAAAAGAGAGGAAACAGAAAGTGATGGACATCAGGAGAGAATAAAGTTATTAGAAGATCAATCCAGGACGTACAATATGGGAATTTTTATGAAAACGAAGGAAACACTGGACAGTAAGTTATCCAAAAAATACTATAAAAA
>NW_027539407.1:0-228 GCF_008692635.1 Crocuta crocuta
AACTAAAAAAAGGAACCAAATCAACATCTCGGAAAGGAAAAAATACCTTTGATGAACGAATTAAAACGAGAGATTTCTTGATTATTGAAAGCAGCTGAAATGATCGTCACTGCGCGGTCGGGGGCCAGTGGCCCTTCCCTTTCCTCAAGAAGGTGCTGGGAGAGGAGGGGTCTCCGCCCAGCGGTTTCGGGGCTCAGGACCCCTGTCCAGGGAGGGGGCGGGGAGGAG
>NW_027539408.1:0-228 GCF_008692635.1 Crocuta crocuta
AATAAATATTTAAAATTTTAAAAATAAAAAAACATCTCTCTCAAATACCTAAAGAAGAGTTATTTATTATTTTGGTGCAGAATAGTGTTTTAAAGCATAACATAATCAAAAGCAAAAGATATATTGGAAATATATTGGAAAGAATATATTGGAAAAATATATATTGGAAAGAAATATATTGGAAAGAAATATATTGGAGAGAATAGAGTACAGAAATATTTTACGTAT
>NW_027539409.1:0-228 GCF_008692635.1 Crocuta crocuta
AATAATCAAGTTATTAAGAAGGAAACAAAAATTTATTAATAACTACCCTACTGTTTCTTACTCTTAAAGTTCTGAAGGAAAAGAGAGCCACGATTGGCCTTCAAGACCAATGTGAGAAATTGATAAGCCAGGATTATTGTGTTCCTTTTTGAATGATTAAGTTTGAGGTCTATGGGTAGAACTTCCAGTCATGAAGATAAGAGAGAACCTTTACTCAAAATGAGTGGA
>NW_027539410.1:0-228 GCF_008692635.1 Crocuta crocuta
AATCCTAGGCTTCAGAATTATTTCTCAGTGATAAACATTTTATGCCCAAGGTACTTTGTCAAGTTTAAAATTAGAGTACTGTGAAGAGTTGTTTTGGTTATTATTATTGTTTTTTGGAAGCGTAGACCGCATAGTTATTAGAGTCCATTTGTTTAGCTGTTTCTGTTTTGTTTTAGTTTAAATGGGTCATTCCTAGTACTACATACAGGGTTTTCTTTCTTGTTTGTA
>NW_027539411.1:0-225 GCF_008692635.1 Crocuta crocuta
TACATGTATTAAGGAATAAAAAAATATAACTATGCATATATATTTTTAAAAACACACTCATTGTTGGGGCACCTCAGTGACTCAGTCCCTTGACTGTCATACTCCCGACTTTAACTTGGGTTGTGATCTCAGGGTTGTGGCATTGAGCCCTGTGTAGGTCTCTGTGATGAGCATGGAGCATATTTGGGATTCTCTCTCTCTCTCTCTCTCTCTCTCTCTCTCTCT
>NW_027539412.1:0-228 GCF_008692635.1 Crocuta crocuta
CTCATCTGCAAAATGAGAGCACGATGGTAGTGAATCTATAGATTTGTGGCATTTATAAATTAACATTTTATAAATTAGCATTTATAAATTAACCTTTTTAAAGTGCTTAGGAAAGTGCCTATGATATGATAAATGCACAATAGATACCCTTCACTATAATTACTTATATTTGCAAGATCACCATGCACATAATCGATAATGTTTAAATAAGCTGAAACATTTTTAAAA
>NW_027539413.1:0-228 GCF_008692635.1 Crocuta crocuta
AAATTATTTCTTTTATTTATTAGTTTATTGTCATGTTGGTTTCCACACAACACCCAGTGCTCATCTCCGCAAGTGCCCTCCTCCATGCCCATTCCCCCTTCCCCTCTCCCCCCCACCCCCATCAGTCCTCAGTTTGTCCTCAACATTCAAGAGTCTCTCGTGGTTGGCCTCCCTCCCTCTCCCCTGTTTCTCCCCTTCTTCTCCCCCATGGTCCTCCGTTAAGTTCCT
>NW_027539414.1:0-228 GCF_008692635.1 Crocuta crocuta
CTTTTGTGTGTGTCTTGTCCTCTGTGTCATTTCGTCCGCAACAGAAAGAAATAAAAATATATCACTAGTGAAAATCAGCCAAACGTGAAAGAAAGACAAGAAAGGATTAGAGTTAATCATTAAAAACTACAACAGGTAAGAAAATGGCAGTACATACATACATATCAATAATTACCTTGAAACTAAATGGAACGAATGCTCCAATCAAGAGACATAGGGTGTAAGAAT
>NW_027539415.1:0-228 GCF_008692635.1 Crocuta crocuta
ACACAAAAACAAATTCAAAATGGATGCGAGATCTCAATGTGAGACAGGAAGCCCACAAAATCCTAGAGGGGAACACAGGCAGCAACCTCTTTGGCCACGGTCACAGCAACTTCTTACTTGACATGTCTCCAGAGGCAAGGGAAATACAAGCAAAAAGGAACTATTGGAAGTTCATCCAGATACAAACAAGCTCCTATACAGCAAAGGAAACAATCAAGAAAACTCAAA
>NW_027539416.1:0-228 GCF_008692635.1 Crocuta crocuta
AAGCAGTTAGCCAACTATTCACTTTCCTCCTTGCAACTCATTTATGTAAATGGAGGGTGGGGGAAATCTGATACTGTTTAAGATGTATATATCACTGTAACTAAACAAGATAAGATGGCTGTCTTTTCTTTCCCTTAGGGCTGTGTGCAAAGAAAACATATGTTTGCAGAATAACTTCATGAGGTTTCACAAAGGCAAAGATAAAATGTGCTATCATTTATTTTGTAT
>NW_027539417.1:0-228 GCF_008692635.1 Crocuta crocuta
ATGAAACAAGCAGATCACTCACTGGTATCCCAAAAGATCACCAGTGAAGTTAGAGGAAAACCTGCAAAATTTGTTTTATTTCTCTTCTGCCTCTATTTCTGTGTTTCTTTCATCATTTGGGCTATTCCATCCCCCATCTCCTATGTTCTGATGAAGCCCCACTCACTAAACATCCCCTCCCCGTAACTGTGCTTCACTCATAGATTAATCTTTTCTCTCTCTGTCTCT
>NW_027539418.1:0-228 GCF_008692635.1 Crocuta crocuta
TCTTCTAATTCACCTATTCTCCTCTCTGCCTCCTCAATCCGTGCAGTGGCCGCCTTCACTTTATTATGCCCGTCATTTATTGCATTTTTCAATTCATCACAACTATATTTAAGGACCATAATCTCTGTAGCAATAGCTTCTCTGGTGTCTTCCATGCCTTTTTCCATCCCAGAGATTAATTTGATGACTGTTGTTCTAAATTCTTGGTCAGTTATGTTGCTTATATCT
>NW_027539419.1:0-227 GCF_008692635.1 Crocuta crocuta
TCCCTCTCTCTCTGACCCTCCCCTGCTCACTCTGTCTCTGTCTCAGAAACAAAAACATAAAAAAAAAAAATAAAGTCCTCATTAGCTGTGCCAAAGTGTTTGTTAAACATTCTGACAGGATTTGTCAAATAAATAAAGGCTGTCCTGAGTCCCTAGCCATCTAAATTCTCTTCCTGTTTATTTCATAAATGTGTTTTAAGATTATCCCCAAAGGTGGTTATGTGCTA
>NW_027539420.1:0-228 GCF_008692635.1 Crocuta crocuta
CTGAACAAAGAACCATACAATCATTTCAATCATTGCAGGTAAAAGCACTGAACAAAGTACAACATCCATTCATGACTAAACCTCCCAATAAAGTAGCTTTAGAGTGAACATACATCAACATAATAAGGTTACCTATGAAAACAACACCGTTAACATCATCCTTAATGGGGAAACTCTGAGAGATTTTCCTCTAAAATCAGGAAGAAGACAAAGATGTTTTTCCTCTCA
>NW_027539421.1:0-228 GCF_008692635.1 Crocuta crocuta
ACAAGCATCTGAAAAGAAGTCACCTAAAGGGAGGGGCTGCCAGGGATCTGGGCCCTGTTCCTGCCTCTTCAGTGAGCCTGGTCAGAACAGGACTCTGGCAAACAGCAGTGGTAAAATGTGCAGACTAGGAGACACACGAGGCAGTAACGAGGGATGACGAAATGAATTACAGAGTAACTACAGGGTCTATCCATCAGGAAGAGCAAACATTTATAAATGTCTATGCAC
>NW_027539422.1:0-228 GCF_008692635.1 Crocuta crocuta
ACTTTTCATGTGTCTGTTGGCCATACCTATATATCTTCTTTGAAAAATGTCCAGACAGGTCATCTGCCCAATTTTTAAATCAGATTTTTTGTGTTTGTTTTGTGTTGAGTTGTATAAATTATTTGTTTTGTCTATTAATCCCTTATCAGATATATCATTTACAAATACATTCTCCCAGGGAGTAGGTTGCCTCTTTTACTATGCAAAAATCTTATTTTGGTGTAGTCC
>NW_027539423.1:0-228 GCF_008692635.1 Crocuta crocuta
GCACTCGATTCAGGGT
The DNA here is from genome assembly GCF_008692635.1 of Crocuta crocuta. Lineage (NCBI taxonomy): Eukaryota > Metazoa > Chordata > Mammalia > Carnivora > Hyaenidae > Crocuta > Crocuta crocuta. The sequence continues at coordinate 17 of NW_027539423.1, forward strand.
TGAAGTTTCTGGCTTAAAGTAGCAGTTTTGTGTTGTGGATTAAAAAAATTTTCATGTGCTCCAGATACCAGAGATGCAAGTAAAAATTAATATTTGTTATAAAAAGACATGACTCTTGAATGCTGAGAACAAAACAAGGGCTGATTGGATGGGGGGAAGGGGAAGGGAGGTGATGGGCATGGAGGACGGCACTTGTGGGGATGAGCACTGGG
>NW_027539424.1:0-228 GCF_008692635.1 Crocuta crocuta
GCCCACTGAGCCGCCCATGTGCCCCAGTTTTACCATTTTAATGTACTAACCTGAACCATGTCTTTTCCTCCCGTCCCTCCAGAAAGAAATACACTAAAGAAATTTAAGAAACAAACAAACGATTCAACAAAGAAGGTCTAGGAGGACAAAGAGCAGGAAAGAGGATCCCAAAATGACATCTGAAATCTGGAGGACAGAAAGATTTGTGGCAGATGAAAGATACTTAGC
>NW_027539425.1:0-228 GCF_008692635.1 Crocuta crocuta
CGGGCTAGTCGGGGCAGGTGCAGAGTGTAGACGTCCGGGCTAGTCAGGGCAGGCGCAGAGTGTAGACGTAGGGGTTAGACGGGGCAGGTAGAGAGTGTAGACGTAGGGGCTAGGCGGGGCAGGTGCAGGGTGTAGACGTAGGGGCTAAGCAGGGCAGGTACAGAGTATAGACCTATAGGCTACTCGGGGCAGGTGCAGAGTGTAGACGTCCGGGCTAGTCGGGGCAGG
>NW_027539426.1:0-228 GCF_008692635.1 Crocuta crocuta
ATAAAAAGGTTTTTAGCTTTCAAAATCTTTAAGGATATGAAAATTCTAAAGTTGTGCTAAGTAAAATGAAACATTGGGTTGATTTCATTGGATATCTAAGTCTTTTCCAAATAAGATAGAACACTAAAACATTGGTCATTGAAACCCCTTGTGAGTATTCTTTCCTCATGCCAAGTGCATTCGTTGCATAAGTTCAACAAGAAGGTGTTCTCCTTGTAACAGGACACC
>NW_027539427.1:0-228 GCF_008692635.1 Crocuta crocuta
TTACATGATAAAATTACATGGATTGTAATGAACTTTTCTCAAGCTCTACATCACATTGTTTTTAAAAAGGACATGCAGTCTTACATAAATATATAATACATAGATATAGGTGTCTAAATATATTATTTTCTTGAGTGAAGCTATTTCTACCTAACTTCTCTTGCATAGGAAGCCTTTTATACCAATATACTGCTTAGAGTCTGATTATGTGATTGTCCAAACTGACAG
>NW_027539428.1:0-228 GCF_008692635.1 Crocuta crocuta
ATATTTCTGTATATGTATTTCATATATATACTGTATATATATAATAAATATAAATCTGTATATATATAATATAAAATCATGATTAAGAAACTACTCACTTTGTTGTGAGTTTTTTCTTTAGGGACAGCATTGGAATGAACAAGGAAAAAATTTAATTTGTGCTGGTATTTGTACTGCTTCTGATTGGCTACGTGACCTTGAACAAGTCATTTCTTCCTTCTCCCTGAA
>NW_027539429.1:0-228 GCF_008692635.1 Crocuta crocuta
TGCACTGCACCTATTCACAAAGACTTAAAATTATCAGTAATATGAAGTATAAACTTAAAAAAAATCATAAACTCATTCCACGTCTCTGGGATGCAGCAGTTAAGTATAATTAAATTTACAATATTTGTAAGGGGTAGAGAGAACATTGAAATTGAAGGGGAAAATAGTATTCAACATCTAAACAACATAGCTACTGCTGTACTGAAAAAATAATTTATTAAATGAATA
>NW_027539430.1:0-228 GCF_008692635.1 Crocuta crocuta
GAGATCATGACCTGAGCCGAAGTCAGAAGCTTAACAGACTGAGCCACCCTTGGGGTCCCTCCATATTTTTAAGTGTTTAGATTTTTCACCCCTTTGGTTAGGTTTATACCTAGGGATTTATTGTTTTGCTGCAATTATAAATGGGATCAATTTCTTCATTCTCTTTCTGCTCCTTCATTACTGGTGTATAGAAATCCAACCGATTTCTGTGCATTGATTTTATATCCT
>NW_027539431.1:0-228 GCF_008692635.1 Crocuta crocuta
ATTTAGGCTCAGGTCATGATCCCAGGGTCATAGGATCAAGCATCCGATTGGGCTCCTCACTAAGTACGGAGACTGCTTAAAATTCTCTCTCCCTCTGCCTGTCTCCCTTCACCTCTCTCCCCATCTCTTCCTCTTCCGCTCCCCCCCCAAATACTATAATGTGTGAACATCTTTGCACACATATCATTTCATACATATGCAACTATGTCTGTAGGATAACTTCCTATA
>NW_027539432.1:0-228 GCF_008692635.1 Crocuta crocuta
CGTAGCAACTTCAGGTCCGCAGAGTCCACGTCGCCTCACCCCGCCACAACTGCTTTACCGGCCACCACTGCTTCAGCAGGCAACTTTCGCTCACTCAGCCGCCGCTTCACCCGGCGCCTGCAACATTTCACCGGGTCGCAGCCTCTGCTGCTTTAGCGGGCTGATGTCGCGCACGCCACTTCACCGGTGCCAGGACCGCCTCCGCAGGCGTTATTGTCGGTTCACCGG
>NW_027539433.1:0-228 GCF_008692635.1 Crocuta crocuta
ATGCACAGTAGACACTCATGAACTCTTGCTGAGCCAAACAGATTTTGTGACATTTTGGCTCCAAGTTCAAAAGGCACTCTAGATTGAGGTTCCTAAGTTCTCAAAACCTCTTTGGAGGCTACAGCAAATGTAGACTCTAAGACAGTGGGAACTCTGTGTCTATTTTCCTCTTTGCTGTGGACTCACCCCTAGACTGGTACCTGGCAGATAGCCTGTGTTTCACATGTA
>NW_027539434.1:0-228 GCF_008692635.1 Crocuta crocuta
ATGTTGAGGTGGCTGGGAAGGTAACCTTTCAAAGGCATCCCTTTCATGGTGGGAGTGGGGTCAAGCGGAAAATTACTGCATGCCATGTGTCTCTCACCTTACTAGCCCGTTAAAGCAAATGTAGTTACATTTATAGAAATGCCCCTCCTAAAAGGGTGGCTCACCCGCAATCCTCCACCACCCAACTTTCATCAGGTGCCTCCTGGGTATGAAACAAATGGCCTCTCC
>NW_027539435.1:0-228 GCF_008692635.1 Crocuta crocuta
ATGTGGAGTGCCCTGGGATTCCCTGCCCCACACCTGCCTTAGATCCAGCCACCCAACCAAGGTTCCTCCTGCATCAAATGCTACACGATACTCTGCAATGCACTCACCTTGGCTTTGGCTGGCCCACCAGGGAAGCCCCACCAACAAGCGCCCTGGGAACCCAAGCCCACACAAGTCACAGCGCCAGCCAACCAGCCAAACTTACCGGGCACACACACTCTACATAAG
>NW_027539436.1:0-228 GCF_008692635.1 Crocuta crocuta
ATGGATAGACGGTCTAGCACCGTTTTTGAAAAGACCATTGTTTCCACAATGTCATGCTGTCCAACCTTGTCAAAAGTCGCTTGACCATAGATGAAAGGATTTATTTCTGGGTTCTCCATGAAAATTCACTAATCTTTATGTATATCTTTAGGACATCCTCACAATGTTTTAATTACTGTTACCTTGTTGTGAGATTTGAAATAGGGAAGTATGAGCTTCCACTTGGAT
>NW_027539437.1:0-228 GCF_008692635.1 Crocuta crocuta
AGACACAACGTCGCAGGTGATCCCCTCGGGGGCAATTCCAAGTCTCTTGCCTGGCCCTGGGGATGGAGCCAGAAGCCCCTGCTCCCTTCTCCTCCGAGCCGGGTTGGCGAGCATGGGCGGGGGTTTGCCTGTGGGCGCACCGGGCCCGCTGGGGAGAGGGAAACCAGGTCCCTCTGTCTCATCACCCGAAACCCGAACTCGCAGGCAAATCTCCCAGTTTTTAAGCTC
>NW_027539438.1:0-228 GCF_008692635.1 Crocuta crocuta
AGACGGAGCTGCCCGGGGGCATTTCTGACACAGACAAGGGAGCACGCTGGGAACTCGGGATGCCCGCTGAAGCTGCACGTCCCGGGAAGGCCCACGGCAGGGATCCTGAGGCCTCCTCCTACTCTGGACAGATCTGCCTCGGAACCCCTCGAGGGGACACCCCTCGCTTCTGGCTCCCTGTGCGGGCCCAGCCTGATTACCTGCAGTCTGCAAGTAGCACTGGTCCCC
>NW_027539439.1:0-228 GCF_008692635.1 Crocuta crocuta
ATTCTAAATAAAATGTTAGTAAAATGAATATAGTGCATATTAAAAATATAGTCAATGGTGGGGTACCTGGGTGACTCAGTAAGTTTAGCATCCTACTCTTGATTTTGGCTCAGGTCATGATTTCACTGTTTGTGAGTTAGAGCCCAACTCAGGCTCTGACCTGACAGAGAGGAGCCTGTTTGGGAATCTGTCTCCCTCTCCCTGACCCTTGCCCATGCTGGCTCTCAC
>NW_027539440.1:0-228 GCF_008692635.1 Crocuta crocuta
AAACTAATTTGACAATAAACTATTAAAAAAAAAAAAAAGAAAGTTTGACTTCTTCTTTGCCAATTCTGATGCCCCTAGAAGGCATTTCTTGAACCCCATATGCCATTTTGTGCTAATAATACGTTTCCATTCAGGAAGGAAAAGAGATGTTCTTTTTAATGTCAACTTTGCTCCCCTACCACGTTTTTTTTTTAATTTTTTTTATGTTTTATTTATTTCTAGGAGAGA
>NW_027539441.1:0-228 GCF_008692635.1 Crocuta crocuta
AGAGGGGTGTGAGTGGGGGGGAGGGGAGCTCCTAGAAAAGAAGACACGCTCGGACCACTGAGCTGACCAAAGACCACAGAAGCGCCTCTTCGCTTCACAAATTCTCGGGCTTCTTCTCACACTGAGGCCTCTTTTAAAGGGGCGCGTGAGGAGGGGGATAGAGGAGATGCTCTGCTTGCTCCCCACAAACACACCCCCATTTCCTCGCCCCCCCACCCCTATTTGGGG
>NW_027539442.1:0-228 GCF_008692635.1 Crocuta crocuta
AGCTGGAGACGCCAGGCCATCTGTCCCGTTCCCAGCTGCACCCCCTGGACCCAGATACACCCCGGGACCCGGCTGCACCCCCGGGACCCAGCTGCACCCCGGAACCCAACCGCACCCCCGGGACCCGGCTGCACCCCGGGACCCGGCTACACCCCCGGAACCCGGCTGCACCCCCGGGACCCGGCTGCACCCCGGGACCCGGCTGCACCCCCGGGACCCAGATACACC
>NW_027539443.1:0-228 GCF_008692635.1 Crocuta crocuta
CAGGCACTGCTTTGGAATAGGCTGCCTTGTTTTGACTTTAACCTGCTCAGCCCTGGAATCCTTTCCTCCCAGGATGGACCAGTTCTGGGGGCTGTGGGGAGCTTTAGCTGGTCTGGAGGTGCCTTCCTATACCCCCAAAATACGAGCCCCACTTTCATCAGCATGTCGCAAGAGAATGTGGACATGAGGGACTCCTACCTGGGTGAGAAAAGGCTGTGGTTGGAGGCA
>NW_027539444.1:0-228 GCF_008692635.1 Crocuta crocuta
AGTCTGACTAACTCCAAGGAGGTAGATAATATGTAAATAATTAGATATGGTATAATCTGGTCTTCAGGCCATAGTTTGCTAACCCCTGTTCTAGGTCATTAAAATATATGTGTATATATATATATATAATGGTCACTTCAGTGGCATATATACTAAAACATCTGTATAGTATAAGTATGCATATAATTTGTTGTGATGCATGTAAAATTCATAATTGTGTCCAAACAA
>NW_027539445.1:0-228 GCF_008692635.1 Crocuta crocuta
CGTCCCTACTCTTCTGGCAATTACCAGTTTGTTCTCTGGATTTATGAGTCTCTTTCTGGTGGTAGTGTTGTTGGTTCATTTGCTTTGTTTTGTTGTGTTTAGATTCCAAATATGAGTGAAATCGTATGGTATCTGCCTTTTTCTGACTGTTGACTTTCACTTAGTATAACACTTTCTAGACCCGTCCATGTTGTCAAAAATGGCAAGGGTTCATTGTTTTTATTTTTA